>NW_026777458.1:0-300000 GCF_028023285.1 Balaenoptera ricei
CTGCTGCCTGGAACCAGAATAGGGCCTGAGGCAATCCTGCGCTTTTGCGGCCAGCTCCCAAAAAAGCGAGTTGAAAAATGGAGCTCAGGGGCACTGCAATTCAGAAACCTGCAGAGTTATAAATGATAACTCTCGTCCACAAATATATTGAGGGAAGGCAACGAAGAGGATCTGAAAGCAAGGCAGAATTGCAGGAAACAGATTTCAGGAGGTCGATTCTAATCGCCTTTAAAGCACATGAAAAGCGGCAAAACGTCCACAATGATGCCCTTGGCCAAAAAGGGCGTATGCGTTTTTTCCTGAATATATTCAGGAAAAAACGCATACGCCCTTTTTGGCCAACCAAGCAACCTGGAAAGGCAAATCAGCGCTACAAAGAAGTCTCGCTTCCCATCGGTCAAAAGGGCCATGCGGAAAAAAGTGTCAAAACCAGAAATGCAGAACAAGCCATAGAGAAATGGGACCCTTGCTACGCTGATGGGCGGGATGTAAATTGCCAACAGCCACTCTGGAGAAGTGTACGGTGTGTCCTGAAACATCAAAAAAACACAGCTTAGAGCGCATAGGGCACTTCCACTCACGGGCATATAAATTGGGAAAACTAAAAATCAGCAAGACACAGGCACCCCAAAGTTTAGGGCTGCTCTGTTGACAAGAACCTCCACTTCGTGACACCTTAAATATCCCAGGAAAGAGAAAAATGGATAAAGAAGTGGTGGTCCTTATGTACAATGGAATATCACTCAGCCATGAAATCAATGTCATAAGGCTAGTAGCAGCATGATGAGTGGCTTTAGCTACGACGATTCTAAGTGAAATAAGTCACACAGAAAAAGACACTTATCATAAGCTATCACTTATAGAGGGAATGTAAAAACCGCTACACTTGAACTGAATTACAAAACAGAACGGAGTCACACGTTTACAAAACACACTATGGCTGCTTAACGGGAAAGGTGGGGTGGGGTGATGCATAAAACAAGGGTTTCAAATGAGCTCAGATACCGTTCCATAAACCCAATATGTAATAGAAAGACCTACTCCTTGCTCAGTGAACTGGACCCAACACCCCCTATTCACCGCACAAGAATATATCTGACTAGTAAGAATCTTAAAACCTATGTATTGATATCTCTCTGGAAGTGAGTCAAGTGGCTGTAAAGTGGCAGAAACACAGCCGTGAAAAGCAGCTAAACCCCATTATAAAAATAAATTACTTTTAAAAACCCGTGAAACAAAGACAGTGAAAGAGAGAGAAATTCTTACAAAATTCGTTCAGGGGCTGTGATGCAACCTGGATTGACCATATCTAGACCCACAGCTGGAGGAGACATAAGGGTGGACACTCTCGGGGCTGAGAGGTTTGGTGAGGTTGGGGGAGCAAACGCAGAGCCTTTAAAGTAATACTGCCTGTTACCCATCCCATGGGTCCCAAATCTCCCGGTTCAAGGGCATCGTCCTACCTCGAAAACATGCATGAGAAACCCAGAAGGTGGTACACCGTGTGATCGGGAAAGGTTTCTAAAACGCACCTCATTTCTCATCTCCTTGTGCTCGGGTTCGCCATTCCAGCCGCTTTACTAGCAATCTCCCTCCTTGGAGAATCAGCACCTTTAACCTCCCGTTCCGTACAGCTTGCAATTTGTCCTGAGGATGAACGGGAAGAGGGGGAGCGAATGAGAGACTAGCTCTAGGTGTTTGGACAGGCACAGGTCACTTTATTTTCCCATCAGGAAGAAGAATTAACCACAGGCTGAGCCTGCTGCCCGGAACCAGAATAGGGCCTGAGGCAATCCTGCGCTTTTGCGGCCAGCTCCCAAAAAAGCGAGTTGAAAAATGGAGCTCAGGGGCACTGCAATTCAGAAACCTGCAGAGTTATAAATGATAACTCTCGTCCACAAATATATTGAGGGAAGGCAACGAAGAGGATCTGAAAGCAAGGCAGAATTGCAGGAAACAGATTTCAGGATGTCGATTCTAATCGCCTTTAAAGCACATGAAAAGCGGCAAAACGTCCACAATGATGCCCTTGGCCAAAAAGGGCGTATGCGTTTTTTCCTGAATATATTCAGGAAAAAACGCATACGCCCTTTTTGGCCAACCAAGCAACCTGGAAAGGCAAATCAGCGCTACAAAGAAGTCTGGCTTCCCATCGGTCAAAAGGGCTATGCGGAAAAAAGTGTCAAAACCAGAAATGCAGAACATGCCATAGAGAAATGGGACCCTTGCTACGCTGATGGGCGGGATGTAAATTGCCAACAGCCACTCTGGAGAAGTGTACGGTGTGTCCTGAAACATCAAAAAAACACAGCTTAGAGCGCATAGGGCACTTCCACTCACGGGCATATAAATTCGGAAAACTAAAAATCAGCAAGACACAGGCACCCCAAAGTTTAGGGCTGCTCTGTTGACAAGAACCTCCACTTCGTGACACCTTAAATATCCCAGGAAAGAGAAAAATGGATAAAGAAGTGGTGGTCCTTATGTACAATGGATTATCACTCAGCCATGAAATCAATGTCATAAGGCTAGTAGCAGCATGATGAGTGGCTTTAGCTACGACGATTCTAAGTGAAATAAGTCACACAGAAAAAGACACTTATCATAAGCTATCACTTATAGAAGGAATGTAAAAACCGCTACACTTGAACTGAATTACAAAACAGAACAGAGTCACACGTTTACAAAACACACTATGGCTGCTTAACGGGAAAGGTGGGGTGGGGTGATGCATAAAACAAGGGTTTCAAATGAGCTCAGATACCGTTCCATAAACCCAATATGTAATAGAAAGACCTACTCCTTGCTCAGTGAACTGGACTCAACACCCCCTATTCACCACACAAGAATATATCTGACTAGTAAGAATCTTAAAACCTATGTATTGATATCTCTCTGGAAGTGAGTCAAGTGGCTGTAAAGCGGCAGAAACACAGCCGTGAAAAGCAGCTAAACCCCATTATAAAAATAAATTCCTTTTAAAAACCCGTGAAACAAAGACAGTGAAAGAGAGAGAAATTCTTACAAAATTCGTTCAGGGGCTGTGATGCAACCTGGATTGACCATATCTAGACCCACAGCTGGAGGAGACATAAGGGTGGACACTCTCGGGGCTGAGAGGTTTGGTGAGGTTGGGGGAGCAAACGCAGAGCCTTTAAAGTAATACTGCCTGTTACCCATCCCATGGGTCCCAAATCTCCAGGTTCAAGGGCATCTTCCTACCTCGAAAACATGCATGAGAAACCCAGAAGGTGGTACACCGTGTGATCGGGAAAGGTTTCTAAAACGCACCTCATTTCTCATCTCCTTGTGCTCGGGTTCGCCATTCCAGCCGCTTTACTAGCAATCTCCCTCCTTGGAGAATCAGCACCTTTAACCTCCCGTTCCGTACAGCTTGCAATTTGTCCTGAGGATGAACGGGAAGAGGGGGAGCCAATGAGAGACTAGCTCTAGGTGTTGGGACAGGCACAGGTCACTTTATTTTCCCATCAGGAAGAAGAATTAACCACAGGCTCAGCCTGCCGCCCGGAACCAGAATAGGGCCTGAGGCAATCCTGCGCTTTTGCGGCCAGCTCCCAAAAAAGCGAGTTGAAAAATGGAGCTCAGGGGCACTGCAATTCACAAACCTGCAGAGTTATAAATGATAACTCTCGTCCACAAATATATTGAGGGAAGGCAACGAAGAGGATCTGAAAGCAAGGCAGAATTGCAGGAAACAGATTTCAGGAGGTCGATTCTAATCGCCTTTAAAGCACATGAAAAGCGGCAAAACGTCCACAATGATGCCCTTGGCCAAAAAGGGCGTATGCGTTTTTTCCTGAATATATTCAGGAAAAAACGCATACGCCCTTTTTGGCCAACCAAGCAACCTGGAAAGGCAAATCAGCGCTACAAAGAAGTCTCGCTTCCCATCGGTCAAAAGGGCCATGCGGAAAAAAGTGTCAAAACCAGAAATGCAGAACAGGCCATGGAGAAATGGGAGCCTTGCTACGCTCATGGGCGGGATGTAAATTGCCAACAGCCACTCTGGAGAAGTGTACGGTGTGTCCTGAAACATCGAAAAAACACAGCTTAGAGCGCATAGGGCACTTCCACTCATGGGCGTATAAATTGGGAAAACTAAAAATCAGCAAGACACAGGCACCCCAAAGTTTAGGGCTGCTCTGTTGACAAGAACCTCCACTTCGTGACACCTTAAATATCCCAGGAAAGAGAAAAATGGATAAAGAAGTGGTGGTCCTTATGTACAATGGATTATCACTCAGCCATGAAATCAATGTCATAAGGCTAGTAGCAGCATGATGAGTGGCTTTAGCTACGACGATTCTAAGTGAAATAAGTCACACAGAAAAAGACACTTATCATAAGCTATCACTTATAGAGGGAATGTAAAAACCGCTACACTTGAACTGAATTACAAAACAGAACAGAGTCACACGTTTACAAAACACACTATGGCTGCTTAACGGGAAAGGTGGGGTGGGGTGATGCATAAAACAAGGGTTTCAAATGAGCTCAGATACCGTCCCATAAACCCAATATGTAATAGAAAGACCTACTCCTTGCTCAGTGAACTGGACTCAACACCCCCTATTCACCGCACAAGAATATATCTGACTAGTAAGAATCTTAAACCTATGTATTGATATCTCTCTGGAAGTGAGTCAAGTGGCTGTAAAGCGGCAGAAACACAGCCGTGAAAAGCAGCTAAACCCCATTATAAAAATAAATTACTTTTAAAAACCCGTGAAACAAAGACAGTGAAAGAGAGAGAAATTCTTACAAAATTCGTTCAGGGGCTGTGATGCAACCTGGATTGGCCATATGTAGACCCACAGCTGGATGAGACATAAGGGTGGACATTCTCGGGGCTGAGAGGTTTGGTGAGGTTAGGGGAGCAAACGCAGAGCCTTTAAAGTAATACTGCCTGTTACCCATCCCATGGGTCCCAAATCTCCAGGTTCAAGGGCATCTTCCTACCTCGAAAACATGCATGAGAAACCCAGAAGGTGGTACACCGTGTGATCGGGAAAGGTTTCTAAAACGCACCGCTTTTCTCATCTCCTTGTGCTCGGGTTCGCCATTCCAGCCACTTTACTAGCAATCTCCCTCCTTGGAGAATCAGCACCTTTAACCTCCCGTTCCGTACAGCTTGCAATTTGTCCTGAGGATGAACGGGAAGAGGGGGAGCCAATGAGAGACTAGCTCTAGGTGTTGGGACAGGCACAGGTCACTTTATTTTCCCATCAGGAAGAAGAATTAACCACAGGCTCAGCCTGCTGCCCGGAACCAGAATAGGGCCTGAGGCAATCCTGCGCTTTTGCGGCCAGCTCCCAAAAAAGCGAGTTGAAAAATGGAGCTCAGGGGCACTGCAATTCAGAAACCTGCAGAGTTATAAATGATAACTCTCGTCCACAAATATATTGAGGGAAGGCAACGAAGAGGATCTGAAAGCAAGGCAGAATTGCAGGAAACAGATTTCAGGAGGTCGATTCTAATCGCCTTTAAAGCACATGAAAAGCGGCAAAACGTCCACAATGATGCCCTTGGCCAAAAAGGGCGTATGCGTTTTTTCCTGAATATATTCAGGAAAAAACGCATACGCCCTTTTTGGCCAACCAAGCAACCTGGAAAGGCAAATCAGCGCTACAAAGAAGTCTCGCTTCCCATCGGTCAAAAGGGCCATGCGGAAAAAAGTGTCAAAACCAGAAATGCAGAACAGGCCATGGAGAAATGGGAGCCTTGCTACGCTCATGGGCGGGATGTAAATTGCCAACAGCCACTCTGGAGAAGTGTACGGTGTGTCCTTAAACATCGAAAAAACACAGCTTAGAGCGCATAGGGCACTTCCACTCATGGGCGTATAAATTGGGAAAACTAAAAATCAGCAAGACACAGGCACCCCAAAGTTTAGGGCTGCTCTGTTGACAAGAACCTCCACTTCGTGACACCTTAAATATCCCAGGAAAGAGAAAAATGGATAAAGAAGTGGTGGTCCTTATGTACAATGGATTATCACTCAGCCATGAAATCAATGTCATAAGGCTAGTAGCAGCATGATGAGTGGCTTTAGCTACGACGATTCTAAGTGAAATAAGTCACACAGAAAAAGACACTTATCATAAGCTATCACTTATAGAGGGAATGTAAAAACCGCTACACTTGAACTGAATTACAAAACAGAACAGAGTCACACGTTTACAAAACACACTATGGCTGCTTAACGGGAAAGGTGGGGTGGGGTGATGCATAAAACAAGGGTTTCAAATGAGCTCAGATACCGTTCCATAAACCCAATATGTAATAGAAAGACCTACTCCTTGCTCAGTGAACTGGACCCAACACCCCCTATTCACCGCACAAGAATATATCTGACTAGTAAGAATCTTAAAACCTATGTATTGATATCTCTCTGGAAGTGAGTCAAGTGGCTGTAAAGTGGCAGAAACACAGCCGTGAAAAGCAGCTAAACCCCATTATAAAAATAAATTACTTTTAAAAACCCGTGAAACAAAGACAGTGAAAGAGAGAGAAATTCTTACAAAATTCGTTCAGGGGCTGTGATGCAACCTGGATTGACCATATCTAGACCCACAGCTGGAGGAGACATAAGGGTGGACACTCTCGGGGCTGAGAGGTTTGGTGAGGTTGGGGGAGCAAACGCAGAGCCTTTAAAGTAATACTGCCTGTTACCCATCCCATGGGTCCCAAATCTCCCGGTTCAAGGGCATCGTCCTACCTCGAAAACATGCATGAGAAACCCAGAAGGTGGTACACCGTGTGATCGGGAAAGGTTTCTAAAACGCACCTCATTTCTCATCTCCTTGTGCTCGGGTTCGCCATTCCAGCCGCTTTACTAGCAATCTCCCTCCTTGGAGAATCAGCACCTTTAACCTCCCGTTCCGTACAGCTTGCAATTTGTCCTGAGGATGAACGGGAAGAGGGGGAGCCAATGAGAGACTAGCTCTAGGTGTTGGGACAGGCACAGGTCACTTTATTTTCCCATCAGGAAGAAGAATTAACCACAGGCTCAGCCTGCCGCCCGGAACCAGAATAGGGCCTGAGGCAATCCTGCGCTTTTGCGGCCAGCTCCCAAAAAAGCGAGTTGAAAAATGGAGCTCAGGGGCACTGCAATTCAGAAACCTGCAGACTTATAAATGATAACTCTCGTCCACAAATATATTGAGGGAAGGCAACGAAGAGGATCTGAAAGCAAGGCAGAATTGCAGGAAACAGATTTCAGGAGGTCGATTCTAATCGCCTTTAAAGCACATGAAAAGCGGCAAAACGTCCACAATGATGCCCTTGGCCAAAAAGGGCGTATGCGTTTTTTCCTGCATATATACAGGAAAAAACGCATACGCCCTTTTTGGCCAACCAAGCAACCTGGAAAGGCAAATCAGCGCTACAAAGAAGTCTCGCTTCCCATCGGTCAAAAGGGCCATGCGGAAAAAAGTGTCAAAACCAGAAATGCAGAACATGCCATAGAGAAATGGGACCCTTGCTACGCTGATGGGCGGGATGTAAATTGCCAACAGCCACTCTGGAGAAGTGTACGGTGTGTCCTGAAACATCAAAAAAACACAGCTTAGAGCGCATAGGGCACTTCCACTCACGGGCATATAAATTGGGAAAACTAAAAATCAGCAAGACACAGGCACCCCAAAGTTTAGGGCTGCTCTGTTGACAAGAACCTCCACTTCGTGACACCTTAAATATCCCAGGAAAGAGAAAAATGGATAAAGAAGTGGTGGTCCTTATGTACAATGGAATATCACTCAGCCATGAAATCAATGTCATAAGGCTAGTAGCAGCATGATGAGTGGCTTTAGCTACGACGATTCTAAGTGAAATAAGTCACACAGAAAAAGACACTTATCATAAGCTATCACTTATAGAGGGAATGTAAAAACCGCTACACTTGAACTGAATTACAAAACAGAACGGAGTCACACGTTTACAAAACACACTATGGCTGCTTAACGGGAAAGGTGGGGTGGGGTGATGCATAAAACAAGGGTTTCAAATGAGCTCAGATACCGTTCCATAAACCCAATATGTAATAGAAAGACCTACTCCTTGCTCAGTGAACTGGACTCAACACCCCCTATTCACCGCACAAGAATATATCTGACTAGTAAGAATCTTAAAACCTATGTATTGATATCTCTCTGGAAGTGAGTCAAGTGGCTGTAAAGCGGCAGAAACACAGCCGTGAAAAGCAGCTAAACCCCATTATAAAAATAAATTACTTTTAAAAACCCGTGAAACAAAGACAGTGAAAGAGAGAGAAATTCTTACAAAATTCGTTCAGGGGCTGTGATGCAACCTGGATTGACCATATCTAGACCCACAGCTGGAGGAGACATAAGGGTGGACACTCTCGGGGCTGAGAGGTTTGGTGAGGTTGGGGGAGCAAACGCAGAGCCTTTAAAGTAATACTGCCTGTTACCCATCCCATGGGTCCCAAATCTCCAGGTTCAAGGGCATCGTCCTACCTCAAAAACATGCATGAGAAACCCAGAAGGTGGTACACCGTGTGATCGGGAAAGGTTTCTAAAACGCACCTCATTTCTCATCTCCTTGTGCTCGGGTTCGCCATTCCAGCCGCTTTACTAGCAATCTCCCTCCTTGGAGAATCAGCACCTTTAACCTCCCGTTCCGTACAGCTTGCAATTTGTCCTGAGGATGAACGGGAAGAGGGGGAGCCAATGAGAGACTAGCTCTAGGTGTTGGGACAGGCACAGGTCACTTTATTTTCCCATCAGGAAGAAGAATTAACCACAGGCTCAGCCTGCCGCCCGGAACCAGAATAGGGCCTGAGGCAATCCTGCGCTTTTGCGGCCAGCTCCCAAAAAAGCGAGTTGGAAAATGGAGCTCAGGGGCACTGCAATTCACAAACCTGCAGAGTTATAAATGATAACTCTCGTCCACAAATATATTGAGGGAAGGCAACGAAGAGGATCTGAAAGCAAGGCAGAATTGCAGGAAACAGATTTCAGGAGGTCGATTCGAATCGCCTTTAAAGCACATGAGAAGCGGCAAAACGTCGACAATGATGCCCTTGGCCAAAAAGGGCGTATGCGTTTTTTCCTGAATATATTCAGGAAAAAACGCATACGCCCTTTTTGGCCAACCAAGCAACCTGGAAAGGCAAATCAGCGCTACAAAGAAGTCTCGCTTCCCATCGGTCAAAAGGGCCATGCGGAAAAAAGTGTCAAAACCAGAAATGCAGAACAGGCCATGGAGAAATGGGAGCCTTGCTACGCTGATGGGCGGGATGTAAATTGCCAACAGCCACTCTGGAGAAGTGTACGGTGTGTCCTGAAACATTGAAAAAACACAGCTTAGAGCGCATAGGGCACTTCCACTCATGGGCGTATAAATTGGGAAAACTAAAAATCAGCAAGACACAGGCACCCCAAAGTTTAGGGCTGCTCTGTTGACAAGAACCTCCACTTCGTGACACCTTAAATATCCCAGGAAAGAGAAAAATGGATAAAGAAGTGGTGGTCCTTATGTACAATGGATTATCACTCAGCCATGAAATCAATGTCATAAGGCTAGTAGCAGCATGATGAGTGGCTTTAGCTACGACGATTCTAAGTGAAATAAGTCACACAGAAAAAGACACTTATCATAAGCTATCACTTATAGAGGGAATGTAAAAACCGCTACACTTGAACTGAATTACAAAACAGAACAGAGTCACACGTTTACAAAACACACTATGGCTGCTTAACGGGAAAGGTGGGGTGGGGTGATGCATAAAACAAGGGTTTCAAATGAGCTCAGATACCGTTCCATAAACCCAATATGTAATAGAAAGACCTACTCCTTGCTCAGTGAACTGGACTCAACACCCCCTATTCACCGCACAAGAATATATCTGACTAGTAAGAATCTTAAAACCTATGTATTGATATCTCTCTGGAAGTGAGTCAAGTGGCTGTAAAGCGGCAGAAACACAGCCGTGAAAAGCAGCTAAACCCCATAATAAAAATAAATTACTTTTAAAAACCCGTGAAACAAAGACAGTGAAAGAGAGAGAAATTCTTACAAAATTCGTTCAGGGGCTGTGATGCAACCTGGATTGACCATATCTAGACCCACAGCTGGAGGAGACATAAGGGTGGACACTCTCGGGGCTGAGAGGTTTGGTGAGGTTGGGGGAGCAAACGCAGAGCCTTTAAAGTAATACTGCCTGTTACCCATCCCATGGGTCCCAAATCTCCAGGTTCAAGGGCATCATCCTACCTCGAAAACATGCATGAGAAACCCAGAAGGTGGTACACCGTGTGATCGGGAAAGGTTTCTAAAACGCACCTCATTTCTCATCTCCTTGTGCTCGGGTTCGCCATTCCAGCCGCTTTACTAGCAATCTCCCTCCTTGGAGAATCAGCACCTTTAACCTCCCGTTCCGTACAGCTTGCAATTTGTCCTGAGGATGAACGGGAAGAGGGGGAGCGAATGAGAGACTAGCTCTAGGTGTTGGGACAGGCACAGGTCACTTTATTTTCCCATCAGGAAGAAGAATTAACCACAGGCTCAGCCTGCCGCCCGGAACCAGAATAGGGCCTGAGGCAATCCTGCGCTTTTGCAGCCAGCTCCCAAAAAAGCGAGTTGAAAAATGGAGCTCAGGGGCACTGCAATTCACAAACTTGCAGAGTTATAAATGATAACTCTCGTCCACAAATATATTGAGGGAAGGCAACGAAGAGGATCTGAAAGCAAGGCAGAATTGCAGGAAACAGATTTCAGGAGGTCGATTCGAATCGCCTTTAAAGCACATGAAAAGCGGCAAAACGTCGACAATGATGCCCTTGGCCAAAAAGGGCGTATGCGTTTTTTCCTGAATATATTCAGGAAAAAACGCATACGCCCTTTTTGGCCAACCAAGCAACCTGGAAAGGCAAATCAGCGCTACAAAGAAGTCTCGCTTCCCATCGGTCAAAAGGGCCATGCGGAAAAAAGTGTCAAAACCAGAAATGCAGAACAGGCCATGGAGAAATGGGAGCCTTGCTACGCTGATGGGCGGGATGTAAATTGCCAACAGCCACTCTGGAGAAGTGTACGGTGTGTCCTGAAACATCGAAAAAACACAGCTTAGAGCGCATAGGGCACTTCCACTCATGGGCGTATAAATTGGGAAAACTAAAAATCAGCAAGACACAGGCACCCCAAAGTTTGGGGCTGCTCTGTTGACAAGAACCTCCACTTCGTGACACCTTAAATATCCCAGGAAAGAGAAAAATGGATAAAGAAGTGGTGGTCCTTATGTACAATGGATTATCACTCAGCCATGAAATCAATGTCATAAGGCTAGTAGCAGCATGATGAGTGGCTTTAGCTACGACGATTCTAAGTGAAATAAGTCACACAGAAAAAGACACTTATCATAAGCTATCACTTATAGAGGGAATGTAAAAACCGCTACACTTGAACTGAATTACAAAACAGAACAGAGTCACACGTTTACAAAACACACTATGGCTGCTTAACGGGAAAGGTGGGGTGGGGTGATGCATAAAACAAGGGTTTCAAATGAGCTCAGATACCGTTCCATAAACCCAATATGTAATAGAAAGACCTACTCCTTGCTCAGTGAACTGGACTCAACACCCCCTATTCACCGCACAAGAATATATCTGACTAGTAAGAATCTTAAAACCTATGTATTGATATCTCTCTGGAAGTGAGTCAAGTGGCTGTAAAGCGGCAGAAACACAGCCGTGAAAAGCAGCTAAACCCCATTATAAAAATAAATTACTTTTAAAAACCCGTGAAACAAAGACAGTGAAAGAGAGAGAAATTCTTACAAAATTCGTTCAGGGGCTGTGATGCAACCTGGATTGACCATATCTAGACCCACAGCTGGAGGAGACATAAGGGTGGACACTCTCGGGGCTGAGAGGTTTGGTGAGGTTGGGGGAGCAAACGCAGAGCCTTTAAAGTAATACTGCCTGTTACCCATCCCATGGGTCCCAAATCTCCAGGTTCAAGGGCATCGTCCTACCTCGAAAACATGCATGAGAAACCCAGAAGGTGGTACACCGTGTGATCGGGAAAGGTTTCTAAAACGCACCTCATTTCTCATCTCCTTGTGCTCGGGTTCGCCATTCCAGCCGCTTTACTAGCAATCTCCCTCCTTGGAGAATCAGCACCTTTAACCTCCCGTTCCGTACAGCTTGCAATTTGTCCAGAGGATGAACGGGAAGAGGGGGAGCCAATGAGAGACTAGCTCTAGGTGTTGGGACAGGCACAGGTCACTTTATTTTCCCATCAGGAAGAAGAATTAACCACAGGCTCAGCCTGCCGCCCGGAACCAGAATAGGGCCTGAGGCAATCCTGCGCTTTTGCGGCCAGCTCCCAAAAAAGCGAGTTGAAAAATGGAGCTCAGGGGCACTGCAGTTCAGAAACCTGCAGAGTTATAAATGATAACTCTCGTCCACAAATATATTGAGGGAAGGCAACGAAGAGGATCTGAAAGCAAGGCAGAATTGCAGGAAACAGATTTCAGGAGGTCGATTCTAATCGCCTTTAAAGCACATGAAAAGCGGCAAAACGTCGACAATGATGCCCTTGGCCAAAAAGGGCGTATGCGTTTTTTCCTGAATATATTCAGGAAAAAACGCATACGCCCTTTTTGGCCAACCAAGCAACCTGGAAAGGCAAATCAGCGCTACAAAGAAGTCTCGCTTCCCATCGGTCAAAAGGGCCATGCGGAAAAAAGTGTCAAAACCAGAAATGCAGAACAAGCCATAGAGAAATGGGACCCTTGCTACGCTGATGGGCGGGATGTAAATTGCCAACAGCCACTCTGGAGAAGTGTACAGTGTGTCCTGAAACATCAAAAAAACACAGCTTAGAGTGCATAGGGCACTTCCACTCACGGGCATATAAATTGGGAAAACTAAAAATCAGCAAGACACAGGCACTCCAAAGTTTAGGGCTGCTCTGTTGACAAGAACCTCCACTTCGTGACACCTTAAATATCCCAGGAAAGAGAAAAATGGATAAAGAAGTGGTGGTCCTTATGTACAATGGATTATCACTCAGCCATGAAATCAATGTCATAAGGCTAGTAGCAGCATGATGAGTGGCTTTAGCTACGACGATTCTAAGTGAAATAAGTCACACAGAAAAAGACACTTATCATAAGCTATCACTTATAGAGGGAATGTAAAAACTGCTACACTTGAACTGAATTACAAAACAGAACAGAGTCACACGTTTAGAAAACACACTATGGCTGCTTAACGGGAAAGGTGGGGTGGGGTGATGCATAAAACAAGGGTTTCAAATGAGCTCAGATACCGTTCCATAAACCCAATATGTAATAGAAAGACCTACTCCTTGCTCAGTGAACTGGACTCAACACCCCCTATTCACCGCACAAGAATATATCTGACTAGTAAGAATCTTAAAACCTATGTATTGATATCTCTCTGGAAGTGAGTCAAGTGGCTGTAAAGCGGCAGAAACACAGCCGTGAAAAGCAGCTAAACCCCATTATAAAAATAAATTACTTTTAAAAACCCGTGAAACAAAGACAGTGAAAGAGAGAGAAATTCTTACAAAATTCGTTCAGGGGCTGTGATGCAACCTGGATTGACCATATCTAGACCCACAGCTGGAGGAGACATAAGGGTGGACACTCTCGGGGCTGAGAGGTTTGGTGAGGTTGGGGGAGCAAACGCAGAGCCTTTAAAGTAATACTGCCTGTTACCCATCCCATGGGTCCCAAATCTCCAGGTTCAAGGGCATCGTCCTACCTCGAAAACATGCATGAGAAACCCAGAAGGTGGTACACCGTGTGATCGGGAAAGGTTTCTAAAACGCACCTCATTTCTCATCTCCTTGTGCTCGGGTTCGCCATTCCAGCCGCTTTACTAGCAATCTCCCTCCTTGGAGAATCAGCACCTTTAACCTCCCGTTCCGTACAGCTTGCAATTTGTCCTGAGGATGAACGGGAAGAGGTGGAGCCAATGAGAGACTAGCTCTAGGTGTTGGGACAGGCACAGGTCACTTTATTTTCCCATCAGGAAGAAGAATTAACCACAGGCTCAGCCTGCCGCCCGGAACCAGAATAGGGCCTGAGGCAATCCTGCGCTTTTGCGGCCAGCTCCCAAAAAAGCGAGTTGAAAAATGGAGCTCAGGGGCACTGCAATTCACAAACCTGCAGAGTTATAAATGATAACTCTCGTCCACAAATATATTGAGGGAAGGCAACGAAGAGGATCTGAAAGCAAGGCAGAATTGCAGGAAACAGATTTCAGGAGGTCGATTCGAATCGCCTTTAAAGCACATGAAAAGCGGCAAAACGTCCACAATGATGCCCTTGGCCAAAAAGGGCGTATGCGTTTTTTCCTGAATATATTCAGGAAAAAACGCATACGCCCTTTTTGGCCAACCAAGCAACCTGGAAAGGCAAATCAACGCTACAAAGAAGTCTCGCTTCCCATCGGTCAAAAGGGCCATGCGGAAAAAAGTGTCAAAACCAGAAATGCAGAACAGGCCATGGAGAAATGGGAGCCTTGCTACGCTGATGGGCGGGATGTAAATTGCCAACAGCCACTCTGGAGAAGTGTACGGTGTTTCCTGAAACATCGAAAAAACACAGCTTAGAGCGCATAGGGCACTTCCACTCACGGGCATATAAATTGGGAAAACTAAAAATCAGCAAGACACAGGCACCCCAAAGTTTAGGGCTGCTCTGTTGACAAGAACCTCCACTTCGTGACACCTTAAATATCCCAGGAAAGAGAAAAATGGATAAAGAAGTGGTGGTCCTTATGTACAATGGAATATCACTCAGCCATGAAATCAATGTCATAAGGCTAGTAGCAGCATGATGAGTGGCTTTAGCTACGACGATTCTAAGTGAAAGAAGTCACACAGAAAAAGACACTTATCATAAGCTATCACTTATAGAGGGAATGTAAAAACCGCTACACTTGAACTGAATTACAAAACAGAACAGAGTCACACGTTTACAAAACACACTATGGCTGCTTAACGGGAAAGGTGGGGTGGGGTGATGCATAAAACAAGGGTTTCAAATGAGCTCAGATACCGTTCCATAAACCCAATATGTAATAGAAAGACCTACTCCTTGCTCAGTGAACTGGACTCAACACCCCCTATTCACCGCACAAGAATATATCTGACTAGTAAGAATCTTAAAACCTATGTATTGATATCTCTCTGGAAGTGAGTCAAGTGGCTGTAAAGCGGCAGAAACACAGCCGTGAAAAGCAGCTAAACCCCATTATAAAAATAAATTACTTTTAAAAACCCGTGAAACAAAGACAGTGAAAGAGAGAGAAATTCTTACAAAATTCGTTCAGGGGCTGTGATGCAACCTGGATTGACCATATCTAGACCCACAGCTGGAGGAGACATAAGGGTGGACACTCTCGGGGCTGAGAGGTTTGGTGAGGTTGGGGGAGCAAACGCAGAGCCTTTAAAGTAATACTGCCTGTTACCCATCCCATGGGTCCCAAATCTCCAGGTTCAAGGGCATCTTCCTACCTCGAAAACATGCATGAGAAACCCAGAAGGTGGTACACCGTGTGATCGGGAAAGGTTTCTAAAACGCACCTCATTTCTCATCTCCTTGTGCTCGGGTTCGCCATTCCAGCCGCTTTACTAGCAATCTCCCTCCTTGGAGAATCAGCACCTTTAACCTCCCGTTCCGTACAGCTTGCAATTTGTCCTGAGGATGAACGGGAAGAGGGGGAGCCAATGAGAGACTAGCTCTAGGTGTTGGGACAGGCACAGGTCACTCTATTTTCCCATCAGGAAGAAGAATTAACCACAGGCTCAGCCTGCCGCCCGGAACCAGAATAGGGCCTGAGGCAATCCTGCGCTTTTGCGGCCAGCTCCCAAAAAAGCGAGTTGAAAAATGGAGCTCAGGGGCACTGCAATTCACAAACCTGCAGAGTTATAAATGATAACTCTCGTCCACAAATATATTGAGGGAAGGCAACGAAGAGGATCTGAAAGCAAGGCAGAATTGCAGGAAACAGATTTCAGGAGGTCGATTCGAATCGCCTTTAAAGCACATGAAAAGCGGCAAAACGTCGACAATGATGCCCTTGGCCAAAAAGGGCGTATGCGTTTTTTCCTGAATATATTCAGGAAAAAACGCATACGCCCTTTTTGGCCAACCAAGCAACCTGGAAAGGCAAATCAGCGCTACAAAGAAGTCTCGCTTCCCATCGGTCAAAAGGGCCATGCGGAAAAAAGTGTCAAACAAGAAATGCAGAACAGGCCATGGAGAAATGGGAGCCTTGCTACGCTGATGGGCGGGATGTAAATTGCCAACAGCCACTCTGGAGAAGTGTACGGTGTGTCCAGAAACATCGAAAAAACACAGCTTAGAGCGCATAGGGCACTTCCACTCATGGGCGTATGAATTGGGAAAACTAAAAATCAGCAAGACACAGGCACCCCAAAGTTTAGGGCTGCTCTGTTGACAAGAACCTCCACTTCGTGACACCTTAAATATCCCAGGAAAGAGAAAAATGGATAAAGAAGTGGTGGTCCTTATGTACAATGGAATATCACTCGGCCATGAAATCAATGTCATAAGGCTAGTAGCAGCATGATGAGTGGCTTTAGCTACGACGATTCTAAGTGAAATAAGTCACACAGAAAAAGACACTTATCATAAGCTATCACTTATAGAGGGAATGTAAAAACCGCTACACTTGAACTGAATTACAAAACAGAACAGAGTCACACGTTTACAAAACACACTATGGCTGCTTAACGGGAAAGGTGGGGTGGGGTGATGCATAAAACAAGGGTTTCAAATGAGCTCAGATACCGTTCCATAAACCCAATATGTAATAGAAAGACCTACTCCTTGCTCAGTGAACTGGACTCAACACCCCCTATTCACCGCACAAGAATATATCTGACTAGTAAGAATCTTAAAACTTATGTATTGATATCTCTCTGGAAGTGAGTCAAGTGGCTGTAAAGCGGCAGAAACACAGCCGTGAAAAGCAGCTAAACCCCATTATAAAAATAAATTACTTTTAAAAACCCGTGAAACAAAGACAGTGAAAGAGAGAGAAATTCTTACAAAATTCGTTCAGGGGCTGTGATGCAACCTGGATTGACCATATCTAGACCCACAGCTGGAGGAGACATAAGGGTGGACACTCTCGGGGCTGAGAGGTTTGGTGAGGTTGGGGGAGCAAACACAGAGCCTTTAAAGTAATACTGCCTGTTACCCATCCCATGGGTCCCAAATCTCCAGGTTCAAGGGCATCTTCCTACCTCGAAAACATGCATGAGAAACCCAGAAGGTGGTACACTGTGTGATCGGGAAAGGTTTCTAAAACGCACCTCATTTCTCATCTCCTTGTGCTCGGGTTCGCCATTCCAGCCGCTTTACTAGCAATCTCCCTCCTTGGAGAATCAGCACCTTTAACCTCCCGTTCCGTACAGCTTGCAATTTGTCCTGAGGATGAACGGGAAGAGGGGGAGCCAATGAGAGACTAGCTCTAGGTGTTGGGACAGGCACAGGTCACTTTATTTTCCCATCAGGAAGAAGAATTAACCACAGGCTCAGCCTGCCGCCCGGAAGCAGAATAGGGCCTGAGGCAATCCTGCGCTTTTGCGGCCAGCTCCCAAAAAAGCGAGTTGAAAAATGGAGCTCAGGGGCACTGCAATTCACAAACCTGCAGAGTTATAAATGATAACTCTCGTCCACAAATATATTGAGGGAAGGCAACGAAGAGGATCTGAAAGCAAGGCAGAATTGCAGGAAACAGATTTCAGGAGGTCGATTCCAATCGCCTTTAAAGCACATGAAAAGCGGCAAAACGTCGACAATGATACCCTTGGCCAAAAAGGGCGTATGCGTTTTTTCCTGAATATATTCAGGAAAAAACGCATACGCCCTTTTTGGCCAACCAAGCAACCTGGAAAGGCAAATCAGCGCTACAAAGAAGTCTCGCTTCCCATCGGTCAAAAGGGCCATGCGGAAAAAAGTGTCAAAACCAGAAATGCAGAACAGGCCATGGAGAAATGGGACCCTTGCTACGCTCATGGGCGGGATGTAAATTGCCAACAGCCACTCTGGAGAAGTGTACGGTGTGTCCTGAAACATCGAAAAAACACAGCTTAGAGCGCATAGGGCACTTCCACTCATGGGCGTATAAATTGGGAAAACTAAAAATCAGCAAGACACAGGCACCCCAAAGTTTAGGGCTGCTCTGTTGACAAGAACCTCCACTTCGTGACACCTTAAATATCCCAGGAAAGAGAAAAATGGATAAAGAAGTGGTGGTCCTTATGTACAATGGATTATCACTCAGCCATGAAATCAATGTCATAAGGCTAGTAGCAGCATGATGAGTGGCTTTAGCTACGACGATTCTAAGTGAAATAAGTCACACAGAAAAAGACACTTATCATAAGCTATCACTTATAGAGGGAATGTAAAAACCGCTACACTTGAACTGAATTACAAAACAGAACAGAGTCACATGTTTACAAAACACACTATGGCTGCTTAACGGGAAAGGTGGGGTGGGGTGATGCATAAAACAAGGGTTTCAAATGAGCTCAGATACCGTTCCATAAACCCAATATGTAATAGAAAGACCTACTCCTTGCTCAGTGAACTGGACTCAACACCCCCTATTCACCGCACAAGAATATATCTGACTAGTAAGAATCTTAAAACCTATGTATTGATATCTCTCTGGAAGTGAGTCAAGTGGCTGTAAAGCGGCAGAAACACAGCCGTGAAAAGCAGCTAAACCCCATTATAAAAATAAATTACTTTTAAAAACCCGTGAAACAAAGACAGTGAAAGAGAGAGAAATTCTTACAAAATTCGTTCAGGGGCTGTGATGCAAACTGGATTGGCCATATGTAGACCCACAGCTGGATGAGACATAAGGGTGGACATTCTCGGGGCTGAGAGGTTTGGTGAGGTTAGGGGAGCAAACGCAGAGCCTTTAAAGTAATACTGCCTGTTACCCATCCCATGGGTCCCAAATCTGCAGGTTCAAGGGCATCTTCCTACCTCGAAAACATGCATGAGAAACCCAGAAGGTGGTACACCGTGTGATCGGGAAAGGTTTCTAAAACGCACCGCTTTTCTCATCTCCTTGTGCTCGGGTTCGCCATTCCAGCCACTTTACTAGCAATCTCCCTCCTTGGAGAATCAGCACCTTTAACCTCCCGTTCCGTACAGCTTGCAATTTGTCCTGAGGATGAACGGGAAGAGGGGGAGCCAATGAGAGACTAGCTCTAGGTGTTGGGACAGGCACAGGTCACTCTATTTTCCCATCAGGAAGAAGAATTAACCACAGGCTCAGCCTGCTGCCCGGAACCAGAATAGGGCCTGAGGCAATCCTGCGCTTTTGCGGCCAGCTCCCAAAAAAGCGAGTTGAAAAATGGAGCTCAGGGGCACTGCAATTCACAAACCTGCAGAGTTATAAATGATAACTCTCGTCCACAAATATATTGAGGGAAGGCAACGAAGAGGATCTGAAAGCAAGGCAGAATTGCAGGAAACAGATTTCAGGAGGTCGATTCGATCGCCTTTAAAGCACATGAAAAGCGGCAAAACGTCCACAATGATGCCCTTGGCCAAAAAGGGCGTATGCGTTTTTTCCTGAATATATTCAGGAAAAAACGCATACGCCCTTTTTGGCCAACCAAGCAACCTGGAAAGGCAAATCAGCGCTACAAAGAAGGCTCGCTTCCCATCGGTCAAAAGGGCCATGCGGAAAAAAGTGTCAAAACCAGAAATGCAGAACAGGCCATGGAGAAATGGGACCCTTGCTACGCTGATGGGCGGGATGTAAATTGCCAACAGCCACTCTGGAGAAGTGTACGGTGTGTCCTGAAACATCGAAAAAACACAGCTTAGAGCGCATAGGGCACTTCCACTCACGGGCATATAAATTGGGAAAACTAAAAATCAGCAAGACACAGGCACCCCAAAGTTTAGGGCTGCTCTGTTGACAAGAACCTCCACTTCGTGACACCTTAAATATCCCAGGAAAGAGAAAAATGGATAAAGAAGTGGTGGTCCTTATGTACAATGGAATATCAGTCAGCCATGAAATCAATGTCATAAGGCTAGTAGCAGCATGATGAGTGGCTTTAGCTACGACGATTCTAAGTGAAATAAGTCACACAGAAAAAGACACTTATCATAAGCTATCACTTATAGAGGGAATGTAAAAACCGCTACACTTGAACTGAATTACAAAACAGAACAGAGTCACACGTTTACAAAACACACTATGGCTGCTTAACGGGAAAGGTGGGGTGGGGTGATGCATAAAACAAGGGTTTCAAATGAGCTCAGATACCGTTCCATAAACCCAATATGTAATAGAAAGACCTACTCCTTGCTCAGTGAACTGGACTCAACACCCCCTATTCACCGCACAAGAATATATCTGACTAGTAAGAATCTTAAAACCTATGTATTGATATCTCTCTGGAAGTGAGTCAAGTGGCTGTAAAGCGGCAGAAACACAGCCGTGAAAAGCAGCTAAACCCCATTATAAAAATAAATTACTTTTAAAAACCCGTGAAACAAAGACAGTGAAAGAGAGAGAAATTCTTACAAAATTCGTTCAGGGGCTGTGATGCAACCTGGATTGACCATATCTAGACCCACAGCTGGAGGAGACATAAGGGTGGACACTCTCGGGGCTGAGAGGTTTGGTGAGGTTGGGGGAGCAAACGCAGAGCCTTTAAAGTAATACTGCCTGTTACCCATCCCATGGGTCCCAAATCTCCAGGTTCAAGGGCATCTTCCTACCTCGAAAACATGCATGAGAAACCCAGAAGGTGGTACACCGTGTGATCGGGAAAGGTTTCTAAAACGCACCTCATTTCTCATCTCCTTGTGCTCGGGTTCGCCATTCCAGCCGCTTTACTAGCAATCTCCCTCCTTGGAGAATCAGCACCTTTAACCTCCCGTTCCGTACAGCTTGCAATTTGTCCTGAGGATGAACGGGAAGAGGGGGAGCCAATGAGAGACTAGCTCTAGGTGTTGGGACAGGCACAGGTCACTCTATTTTCCCATCAGGAAGAAGAATTAACCACAGGCTCAGCCTGCCGCCCGGAACCAGAATAGGGCCTGAGGCAATCCTGCGCTTTTGCGGCCAGCTCCCAAAAAAGCGAGTTGAAAAATGGAGCTCAGGGGCACTGCAATTCACAAACCTGCAGAGTTATAAATGATAACTCTCGTCCACAAATATATTGAGGGAAGGCAACGAAGAGGATCTGAAAGCAAGGCAGAATTGCAGGAAACAGATTTCAGGAGGTCGATTCGAATCGCCTTTAAAGCACATGAAAAGCGGCAAAACGTCGACAATGATGCCCTTGGCCAAAAAGGGCGTATGCGTTTTTTCCTGAATATATTCAGGAAAAAACGCATACGCCCTTTTTGGCCAACCAAGCAACCTGGAAAGGCAAATCAGCGCTACAAAGAAGTCTCGCTTCCCATCGGTCAAAAGGGCCATGCGGAAAAAAGTGTCAAACAAGAAATGCAGAACAGGCCATGGAGAAATGGGAGCCTTGCTACGCTGATGGGCGGGATGTAAATTGCCAACAGCCACTCTGGAGAAGTGTACGGTGTGTCCAGAAACATCGAAAAAACACAGCTTAGAGCGCATAGGGCACTTCCACTCATGGGCGTATGAATTGGGAAAACTAAAAATCAGCAAGACACAGGCACCCCAAAGTTTAGGGCTGCTCTGTTGACAAGAACCTCCACTTCGTGACACCTTAAATATCCCAGGAAAGAGAAAAATGGATAAAGAAGTGGTGGTCCTTATGTACAATGGAATATCACTCAGCCATGAAATCAATGTCATAAGGCTAGTAGCAGCATGATGAGTGGCTTTAGCTACGACGATTCTAAGTGAAATAAGTCACACAGAAAAAGACACTTATCATAAGCTATCACTTATAGAGGGAATGTAAAAACCGCTACACTTGAACTGAATTACAAAACAGAACAGAGTCACACGTTTACAAAACACACTATGGCTGCTTAACGGGAAAGGTGGGGTGGGGTGATGCATAAAACAAGGGTTTCAAATGAGCTCAGATACCGTTCCATAAACCCAATATGTAATAGAAAGACCTACTCCTTGCTCAGTGAACTGGACTCAACACCCCCTATTCACCGCACAAGAATATATCTGACTAGTAAGAATCTTAAAACTTATGTATTGATATCTCTCTGGAAGTGAGTCAAGTGGCTGTAAAGCGGCAGAAACACAGCCGTGAAAAGCAGCTAAACCCCATTATAAAAATAAATTACTTTTAAAAACCCGTGAAACAAAGACAGTGAAAGAGAGAGAAATTCTTACAAAATTCGTTCAGGGGCTGTGATGCAACCTGGATTGACCATATCTAGACCCACAGCTGGAGGAGACATAAGGGTGGACACTCTCGGGGCTGAGAGGTTTGGTGAGGTTGGGGGAGCAAACACAGAACCTTTAAAGTAATACTGCCTGTTACCCATCCCATGGGTCCCAAATCTCCAGGTTCAAGGGCATCTTCCTACCTCGAAAACATGCATGAGAAACACAGAAGGTGGTACACTGTGTGATCGGGAAAGGTTTCTAAAACGCACCTCATTTCTCATCTCCTTGTGCTCGGGTTCGCCATTCCAGCCGCTTTACTAGCAATCTCCCTCCTTGGAGAATCAGCACCTTTAACCTCCCGTTCCGTACAGCTTGCAATTTGTCCTGAGGATGAACGGGAAGAGGGGGAGCCAATGAGAGACTAGCTCTAGGTGTTGGGACAGGCACAGGTCACTTTATTTTCCCATCAGGAAGAAGAATTAACCACAGGCTCAGCCTGCCGCCCGGAAGCAGAATAGGGCCTGAGGCAATCCTGCGCTTTTGCGGCCAGCTCCCAAAAAAGCGAGTTGAAAAATGGAGCTCAGGGGCACTGCAATTCACAAACCTGCAGAGTTATAAATGATAACTCTCGTCCACAAATATATTGAGGGAAGGCAACGAAGAGGATCTGAAAGCAAGGCAGAATTGCAGGAAACAGATTTCAGGAGGTCGATTCCAATCGCCTTTAAAGCACATGAAAAGCGGCAAAACGTCGACAATGATACCCTTGGCCAAAAAGGGCGTATGCGTTTTTTCCTGAATATATTCAGGAAAAAACGCATACGCCCTTTTTGGCCAACCAAGCAACCTGGAAAGGCAAATCAGCGCTACAAAGAAGTCTCGCTTCCCATCGGTCAAAAGGGCCATGCGGAAAAAAGTGTCAAAACCAGAAATGCAGAACAGGCCATGGAGAAATGGGACCCTTGCTACGCTCATGGGCGGGATGTAAATTGCCAACAGCCACTCTGGAGAAGTGTACGGTGTGTCCTGAAACATCGAAAAAACACAGCTTAGAGCGCATAGGGCACTTCCACTCATGGGCGTATAAATTGGGAAAACTAAAAATCAGCAAGACACAGGCACCCCAAAGTTTAGGGCTGCTCTGTTGACAAGAACCTCCACTTCGTGACACCTTAAATATCCCAGGAAAGAGAAAAATGGATAAAGAAGTGGTGGTCCTTATGTACAATGGATTATCACTCAGCCATGAAATCAATGTCATAAGGCTAGTAGCAGCATGATGAGTGGCTTTAGCTACGACGATTCTAAGTGAAATAAGTCACACAGAAAAAGACACTTATCATAAGCTATCACTTATAGAGGGAATGTAAAAACCGCTACACTTGAACTGAATTACAAAACAGAACAGAGTCACATGTTTACAAAACACACTATGGCTGCTTAACGGGAAAGGTGGGGTGGGGTGATGCATAAAACAAGGGTTTCAAATGAGCTCAGATACCGTTCCATAAACCCAATATGTAATAGAAAGACCTACTCCTTGCTCAGTGAACTGGACTCAACACCCCCTATTCACCGCACAAGAATATATCTGACTAGTAAGAATCTTAAAACCTATGTATTGATATCTCTCTGGAAGTGAGTCAAGTGGCTGTAAAGCGGCAGAAACACAGCCGTGAAAAGCAGCTAAACCCCATTATAAAAATAAATTACTTTTAAAAACCCGTGAAACAAAGACAGTGAAAGAGAGAGAAATTCTTACAAAATTCGTTCAGGGGCTGTGATGCAAACTGGATTGGCCATATGTAGACCCACAGCTGGATGAGACATAAGGGTGGACATTCTCGGGGCTGAGAGGTTTGGTGAGGTTAGGGGAGCAAACGCAGAGCCTTTAAAGTAATACTGCCTGTTACCCATCCCATGGGTCCCAAATCTGCAGGTTCAAGGGCATCTTCCTACCTCGAAAACATGCATGAGAAACCCAGAAGGTGGTACACCGTGTGATCGGGAAAGGTTTCTAAAACGCACCGCTTTTCTCATCTCCTTGTGCTCGGGTTCGCCATTCCAGCCACTTTACTAGCAATCTCCCTCCTTGGAGAATCAGCACCTTTAACCTCCCGTTCCGTACAGCTTGCAATTTGTCCTGAGGATGAACGGGAAGAGGGGGAGCCAATGAGAGACTAGCTCTAGGTGTTGGGACAGGCACAGGTCACTCTATTTTCCCATCAGGAAGAAGAATTAACCACAGGCTCAGCCTGCTGCCCGGAACCAGAATAGGGCCTGAGGCAATCCTGCGCTTTTGCGGCCAGCTCCCAAAAAAGCGAGTTGAAAAATGGAGCTCAGGGGCACTGCAATTCACAAACCTGCAGAGTTATAAATGATAACTCTCGTCCACAAATATATTGAGGGAAGGCAACGAAGAGGATCTGAAAGCAAGGCAGAATTGCAGGAAACAGATTTCAGGAGGTCGATTCGATCGCCTTTAAAGCACATGAAAAGCGGCAAAACGTCCACAATGATGCCCTTGGCCAAAAAGGGCGTATGCGTTTTTTCCTGAATATATTCAGGAAAAAACGCATACGCCCTTTTTGGCCAACCAAGCAACCTGGAAAGGCAAATCAGCGCTACAAAGAAGGCTCGCTTCCCATCGGTCAAAAGGGCCATGCGGAAAAAAGTGTCAAAACCAGAAATGCAGAACAGGCCATGGAGAAATGGGACCCTTGCTACGCTCATGGGCGGGATGTAAATTGCCAACAGCCACTCTGGAGAAGTGTACGGTGTGTCCTGAAACATCGAAAAAACACAGCTTAGAGCGCATAGGGCACTTCCACTCACGGGCATATAAACTGGGAAAACTAAAAATCAGCAAGACACAGGCACCCCAAAGTTTAGGGCTGCTCTGTTGACAAGAACCTCCACTTCGTGACACCTTAAATATCCCAGGAAAGAGAAAAATGGATAAAGAAGTGGTGGTCCTTATGTACAATGGAATATCAGTCAGCCATGAAATCAATGTCATAAGGCTAGTAGCAGCATGATGAGTGGCTTTAGCTACGACGATTCTAAGTGAAATAAGTCACACAGAAAAAGACACTTATCATAAGCTATCACTTATAGAGGGAATGTAAAAACCGCTACACTTGAACTGAATTACAAAACAGAACAGAGTCACACGTTTACAAAACACACTATGGCTGCTTAACGGGAAAGGTGGGGTGGGGTGATGCATAAAACAAGGGTTTCAAATGAGCTCAGATACCGTTCCATAAACCCAATATGTAATAGAAAGACCTACTCCTTGCTCAGTGAACTGGACTCAACACCCCCTATTCACCGCACAAGAATATATCTGACTAGTAAGAATCTTAAAACCTATGTATTGATATCTCTCTGGAAGTGAGTCAAGTGGCTGTAAAGCGGCAGAAACACAGCCGTGAAAAGCAGCTAAACCCCATTATAAAAATAAATTACTTTTAAAAACCGGTGAAACAAAGACAGTGAAAGAGAGAGAAATTCTTACAAAATTCGTTCAGGGGCTGTGATGCAAACTGGATTGGCCATATGTAGACCCACAGCTGGATGAGACATAAGGGTGGACATTCTCGGGGCTGAGAGGTTTGGTGAGGTTAGGGGAGCAAACGCAGAGCCTTTAAAGTAATACTGCCTGTTACCCATCAAATGGGTCCCAAATCTGCAGGTTCAAGGGCATCTTCCTACCTCGAAAACATGCATGAGAAACCCAGAAGGTGGTACACCGTGTGATCGGGAAAGGTTTCTAAAACGCACCGCTTTTCTCATCTCCTTGTGCTCGGGTTCGCCATTCCAGCCACTTTACTAGCAATCTCCCTCCTTGGAGAATCAGCACCTTTAACCTCCCGTTCCGTACAGCTTGCAATTTGTCCTGAGGATGAACGGGAAGAGGGGGAGCCAATGAGAGACTAGCTCTAGGTGTTGGGACAGGCACAGGTCACTCTATTTTCCCATCAGGAAGAAGAATTAACCACAGGCTCAGCCTGCTGCCCGGAACCAGAATAGGGCCTGAGGCAATCCTGCGCTTTTGCGGCCAGCTCCCAAAAAAGCGAGTTGAAAAATGGAGCTCAGGGGCACTGCAATTCACAAACCTGCAGAGTTATAAATGATAACTCTCGTCCACAAATATATTGAGGGAAGGCAACGAAGAGGATCTGAAAGCAAGGCAGAATTGCAGGAAACAGATTTCAGGAGGTCGATTCGATCGCCTTTAAAGCACATGAAAAGCGGCAAAACGTCCACAATGATGCCCTTGGCCAAAAAGGGCGTATGCGTTTTTTCCTGAATATATTCAGGAAAAAACGCATACGCCCTTTTTGGCCAACCAAGCAACCTGGAAAGGCAAATCAGCGCTACAAAGAAGGCTCGCTTCCCATCGGTCAAAAGGGCCATGCGGAAAAAAGTGTCAAAACCAGAAATGCAGAACAGGCCATGGAGAAATGGGACCCTTGCTACGCTGATGGGCGGGATGTAAATTGCCAACAGCCACTCTGGAGAAGTGTACGGTGTGTCCTGAAACATCGAAAAAACACAGCTTAGAGCGCATAGGGCACTTCCACTCACGGGCATATAAATTGGGAAAACTAAAAATCAGCAAGACACAGGCACCCCAAAGTTTAGGGCTGCTCTGTTGACAAGAACCTCCACTTCGTGACACCTTAAATATCCCAGGAAAGAGAAAAATGGATAAAGAAGTGGTGGTCCTTATGTACAATGGAATATCACTCAGCCATGAAATCAATGTCATAAGGCTAGTAGCAGCATGATGAGTGGCTTTAGCTACGACGATTCTAAGTGAAATAAGTCACACAGAAAAAGACACTTATCATAAGCTATCACTTATAGAGGGAATGTAAAAACCGCTACACTTGAACTGAATTACAAAACAGAACAGAGTCACACGTTTACAAAACACACTATGGCTGCTTAACGGGAAAGGTGGGGTGGGGTGATGCATAAAACAAGGGATTCAAATGAGCTCAGATACCGTTCCATAAACCCAATATGTAATAGAAAGACCTACTCCTTGCTCAGTGAACTGGACTCAACACCCCCTATTCACCGCACAAGAATATATCTGACTAGTAAGAATCTTAAAACCTATGTATTGATATCTCTCTGGAAGTGAGTCAAGTGGCTGTAAAGCGGCAGAAACACAGCCGTGAAAAGCAGCTAAACCCCATTATAAAAATAAATTACTTTTAAAAACCCGTGAAACAAAGACAGTGAAAGAGAGAGAAATTCTTACAAAATTCGTTCAGGGGCTGTGATGCAACCTGGATTGACCATATCTAGACCCACAGCTGGAGGAGACATAAGGGTGGACACTCTCGGGGCTGAGAGGTTTGGTGAGGATGGGGGAGCAAACGCAGAGCCTTTAAAGTAATACTGCCTGTTACCCATCCCATGGGTCCCAAATCTGCAGGTTCAAGGGCATCTTCCTACCTCGAAAACATGCATGAGAAACCCAGAAGGTGGTACACCGTGTGATCGGGAAAGGTTTCTAAAACGCACCTCATTTCTCATCTCCTTGTGCTCGGGTTCGCCATTCCAGCCGCTTTACTAGCAATCTCCCTCCTTGGAGAATCAGCACCTTTAACCTCCCGTTCCGTACAGCTTGCAATTTGTCCTGAGGATGAACGGGAAGAGGGGGAGCCAATGAGAGACTAGCTCTAGGTGTTGGGACAGGCACAGGTCACTCTATTTTCCCATCAGGAAGAAGAATTAACCACAGGCTCAGCCTGCCGCCCGGAAGCAGAATAGGGCCTGAGGCAATCCTGCGCTTTTGCGGCCAGCTCCCAAAAAAGCGAGTTGAAAAATGGAGCTCAGGGGCACTGCAATTCACAAACCTGCAGAGTTATAAATGATAACTCTCGTCCACAAATATATTGAGGGAAGGCAACGAAGAGGATCTGAAAGCAAGGCAGAATTGCAGGAAACAGATTTCAGGAGGTCGATTCGAATCGCCTTTAAAGCACATGAAAAGCGGCAAAACGTCGACAATGATGCCCTTGGCCAAAAAGGGCGTATGCGTTTGTTCCTGAATATATTCAGGAAAAAACGCATACGCCCTTTTTGGCCAACCAAGCAACCTGGAAAGGCAAATCAGCGCTACAAAGAAGTCTCGCTTCCCATCGGTCAAAAGGGCCATGCGGAAAAAAGTGTCAAACAAGAAATGCAGAACAGGCCATGGAGAAATGGGAGCCTTGCTACGCTGATGGGCGGGATGTAAATTGCCAGCAGCCACTCTGGAGAAGTGTACGGTGTGTCCTGAAACATCAAAAAAACACAGCTTAGAGCGCATAGGGCACTTCCACTCACGGGCATATAAATTGGGAAAACTAAAAATCAGCAAGACACAGGCACCCCAAAGTTTAGGGCTGCTCTGTTGACAAGAACCTCCACTTCGTGACACCTTAAATATCCCAGGAAAGAGAAAAATGGATAAAGAAGTGGTGGTCCTTATGTACAATGGAATATCACTCAGCCATGAAATCAATGTCATAAGGCTAGTAGCAGCATGATGAGTGGCTTTAGCTACGACGATTCTAAGTGAAATAAGTCACACAGAAAAAGACACTTATCATAAGCTATCACTTATAGAGGGAATGTAAAAACCGCTACACTTGAACTGAATTACAAAACAGAACAGAGTCACATGTTTACAAAACACACTATGGCTGCTTAACGGGAAAGGTGGGGTGGGGTGATGCATAAAACAAGGGTTTCAAATGAGCTCAGATACCGTTCCATAAACCCAATATGTAATAGAAAGACCTACTCCTTGCTCAGTGAACTGGACTCAACACCCCCTATTCACCGCACAAGAATATATCTGACTAGTAAGAATCTTAAAACCTATGTATTGATATCTCTCTGGAAGTGAGTCAAGTGGCTGTAAAGCGGCAGAAACACAGCCGTGAAAAGCAGCTAAACCCCATTATAAAAATAAATTACTTTTAAAAACCCGTGAAACAAAGACAGTGAAAGAGAGAGAAATTCTTAAAAAATTCGTTCAGGGGCTGTGATGCAAACTGGATTGGCCATATGTAGACCCACAGCTGGATGAGACATAAGGGTGGACATTCTCGGGGCTGAGAGGTTTGGTGAGGTTAGGGGAGCAAACGCAGAGCCTTTAAAGTAATACTGCCTGTTACCCATCCCATGGGTCCCAAATCTGCAGGTTCAAGGGCATCTTCCTACCTCGAAAACATGCATGAGAAACCCAGAAGGTGGTACACCGTGTGATCGGGAAAGGTTTCTAAAACGCACCGCTTTTCTCATCTCCTTGTGCTCGGGTTCGCCATTCCAGCCACTTTACTAGCAATCTCCCTCCTTGGAGAATCAGCACCTTTAACCTCCCGTTCCGTACAGCTTGCAATTTGTCCTGAGGATGAACGGGAAGAGGGGGAGCCAATGAGAGACTAGCTCTAGGTGTTGGGACAGGCACAGGTCACTCTATTTTCCCATCAGGAAGAAGAATTAACCACAGGCTCAGCCTGCTGCCCGGAACCAGAATAGGGCCTGAGGCAATCCTGCGCTTTTGCGGCCAGCTCCCAAAAAAGCGAGTTGAAAAATGGAGCTCAGGGGCACTGCAATTCACAAACCTGCAGAGTTATAAATGATAACTCTCGTCCACAAATATATTGAGGGAAGGCAACGAAGAGGATCTGAAAGCAAGGCAGAATTGCAGGAAACAGATTTCAGGAGGTCGATTCGATCGCCTTTAAAGCACATGAAAAGCGGCAAAACGTCCACAATGATGCCCTTGGCCAAAAAGGGCGTATGCGTTTTTTCCTGAATATATTCAGGAAAAAACGCATACGCCCTTTTTGGCCAACCAAGCAACCTGGAAAGGCAAATCAGCGCTACAAAGAAGGCTCGCTTCCCATCGGTCAAAAGGGCCATGCGGAAAAAAGTGTCAAAACCAGAAATGCAGAACAGGCCATGGAGAAATGGGACCCTTGCTACGCTGATGGGCGGGATGTAAATTGCCAACAGCCACTCTGGAGAAGTGTACGGTGTGTCCTGAAACATCGAAAAAACACAGCTTAGAGCGCATAGGGCACTTCCACTCACGGGCATATAAATTGGGAAAACTAAAAATCAGCAAGACACAGGCACCCCAAAGTTTAGGGCTGCTCTGTTGACAAGAACCTCCACTTCGTGACACCTTAAATATCCCAGGAAAGAGAAAAATGGATAAAGAAGTGGTGGTCCTTATGTACAATGGAATATCAGTCAGCCATGAAATCAATGTCATAAGGCTAGTAGCAGCATGATGAGTGGCTTTAGCTACGACGATTCTAAGTGAAATAAGTCACACAGAAAAAGACACTTATCATAAGCTATCACTTATAGAGGGAATGTAAAAACCGCTACACTTGAACTGAATTACAAAACAGAACAGAGTCACATGTTTACAAAACACACTATGGCTGCTTAACGGGAAAGGTGGGGTGGGGTGATGCATAAAACAAGGGTTTCAAATGAGCTCAGATACCGTTCCATAAACCCAATATGTAATAGAAAGACCTACTCCTTGCTCAGTGAACTGGACTCAACACCCCCTATTCACCGCACAAGAATATATCTGACTAGTAAGAATCTTAAAACCTATGTATTGATATCTCTCTGGAAGTGAGTCAAGTGGCTGTAAAGCGGCAGAAACACAGCCGTGAAAAGCAGCTAAACCCCATTATAAAAATAAATTACTTTTAAAAACCGGTGAAACAAAGACAGTGAAAGAGAGAGAAATTCTTACAAAATTCGTTCAGGGGCTGTGATGCAAACTGGATTGGCCATATGTAGACCCACAGCTGGATGAGACATAAGGGTGGACATTCTCGGGGCTGAGAGGTTTGGTGAGGTTAGGGGAGCAAACGCAGAGCCTTTAAAGTAATACTGCCTGTTACCCATCCCATGGGTCCCAAATCTGCAGGTTCAAGGGCATCTTCCTACCTCGAAAACATGCATGAGAAACCCAGAAGGTGGTACACCGTGTGATCGGGAAAGGTTTCTAAAACGCACCGCTTTTCTCATCTCCTTGTGCTCGGGTTCGCCATTCCAGCCACTTTACTAGCAATCTCCCTCCTTGGAGAATCAGCACCTTTAACCTCCCGTTCCGTACAGCTTGCAATTTGTCCTGAGGATGAACGGGAAGAGGGGGAGCCAATGAGAGACTAGCTCTAGGTGTTGGGACAGGCACAGGTCACTCTATTTTCCCATCAGGAAGAAGAATTAACCACAGGCTCAGCCTGCTGCCCGGAACCAGAATAGGGCCTGAGGCAATCCTGCGCTTTTGCGGCCAGCTCCCAAAAAAGCGAGTTGAAAAATGGAGCTCAGGGGCACTGCAATTCACAAACCTGCAGAGTTATAAATGATAACTCTCGTCCACAAATATATTGAGGGAAGGCAACGAAGAGGATCTGAAAGCAAGGCAGAATTGCAGGAAACAGATTTCAGGAGGTCGATTCGATCGCCTTTAAAGCACATGAAAAGCGGCAAAACGTCCACAATGATGCCCTTGGCCAAAAAGGGCGTATGCGTTTTTTCCTGAATATATTCAGGAAAAAACGCATACGCCCTTTTTGGCCAACCAAGCAACCTGGAAAGGCAAATCAGCGCTACAAAGAAGGCTCGCTTCCCATCGGTCAAAAGGGCCATGCGGAAAAAAGTGTCAAAACCAGAAATGCAGAACAGGCCATGGAGAAATGGGACCCTTGCTACGCTGATGGGCGGGATGTAAATTGCCAACAGCCACTCTGGAGAAGTGTACGGTGTGTCCTGAAACATCGAAAAAACACAGCTTAGAGCGCATAGGGCACTTCCACTCACGGGCATATAAATTGGGAAAACTAAAAATCAGCAAGACACAGGCACCCCAAAGTTTAGGGCTGCTCTGTTGACAAGAACCTCCACTTCGTGACACCTTAAATATCCCAGGAAAGAGAAAAATGGATAAAGAAGTGGTGGTCCTTATGTACAATGGAATATCACTCAGCCATGAAATCAATGTCATAAGGCTAGTAGCAGCATGATGAGTGGCTTTAGCTACGACGATTCTAAGTGAAATAAGTCACACAGAAAAAGACACTTATCATAAGCTATCACTTATAGAGGGAATGTAAAAACCGCTACACTTGAACTGAATTACAAAACAGAACAGAGTCACACGTTTACAAAACACACTATGGCTGCTTAACGGGAAAGGTGGGGTGGGGTGATGCATAAAACAAGGGATTCAAATGAGCTCAGATACCGTTCCATAAACCCAATATGTAATAGAAAGACCTACTCCTTGCTCAGTGAACTGGACTCAACACCCCCTATTCACCGCACAAGAATATATCTGACTAGTAAGAATCTTAAAACCTATGTATTGATATCTCTCTGGAAGTGAGTCAAGTGGCTGTAAAGCGGCAGAAACACAGCCGTGAAAAGCAGCTAAACCCCATTATAAAAATAAATTACTTTTAAAAACCCGTGAAACAAAGACAGTGAAAGAGAGAGAAATTCTTACAAAATTCGTTCAGGGGCTGTGATGCAACCTGGATTGACCATATCTAGACCCACAGCTGGAGGAGACATAAGGGTGGACACTCTCGGGGCTGAGAGGTTTGGTGAGGATGGGGGAGCAAACGCAGAGCCTTTAAAGTAATACTGCCTGTTACCCATCCCATGGGTCCCAAATCTGCAGGTTCAAGGGCATCTTCCTACCTCGAAAACATGCATGAGAAACCCAGAAGGTGGTACACCGTGTGATCGGGAAAGGTTTCTAAAACGCACCTCATTTCTCATCTCCTTGTGCTCGGGTTCGCCATTCCAGCCGCTTTACTAGCAATCTCCCTCCTTGGAGAATCAGCACCTTTAACCTCCCGTTCCGTACAGCTTGCAATTTGTCCTGAGGATGAACGGGAAGAGGGGGAGCCAATGAGAGACTAGCTCTAGGTGTTGGGACAGGCACAGGTCACTCTATTTTCCCATCAGGAAGAAGAATTAACCACAGGCTCAGCCTGCTACCCAGAACCAGAATAGGGCCTGAGGCAATCCTGCGCTTTTGCGGCCAGCTCCCAAAAAAGCGAGTTGAAAAATGGAGCTCAGGGGCACTGCAATTCAGAAACCTGCAGAGTTATAAATGATAACTCTCGTCCACAAATATATTGAGGGAAGGCAACGAAGAGGATCTGAAAGCAAGGCAGAATTGCAGGAAACAGATTTCAGGAGGTCGATTCTAATCGCCTTTAAAGCACATGAAAAGCGGCAAAACGTCCACAATGATGCCCTTGGCCAAAAAGGGCGTATGCGTTTTCAGGAAAAAACGCATACGCCCTTTTTGGCCAACCAAGCAACCTGGAAAGGCAAATCAGCGCTACAAAGAAGTCTCGCTTCCCATAGGTTAAAAGGGCCATTCGGAAAAAAGTGTCAAAACCAGAAATGCAGAACAAGCCATAGAGAAATGGGACCCTTGCTACGCTGATGGGCGGGATGTAAATTGCCAACAGCCACTCTGGAGAAGTGTACGGTGTGTCCTGAAACATCAAAAAAACACAGCTTAGAGCACATAGGGCACTTCCACTCACGGGCATATAAATTGGGAAAACTAAAAATCAGCAAGACACAGGCACCCCAAAGTTTAGGGCTGCTCTGTTGACAAGAACCTCCACTTCGTGACACCTTAAATATCCCAGGAAAGAGAAAAATGGATAAAGAAGTGGTGGTCCTTATGTACAATGGAATATCACTCAGCCATGATATCAATGTCATAAGGCTAGTAGCAGCATGATGAGTGGCTTTAGCTACGACGATTCTAAGTGAAATAAGTCACACAGAAAAAGACACTTATCATAAGCTATCACTTATAGAGGGAATGTAAAAACCGCTACACTTGAACTGAATTACAAAACAGAACAGAGTCACACGTTTACAAAACACACTATGGCTGCTTAACGGGAAAGGTGGGGTGGGGTGATGCATAAAACAAGGGTTTCAAATGAGCTCAGATACCGTTCCATAAACCCAATATGTAATAGAAAGACCTACTCCTTGCTCAGTGAACTGGACTCAACACCCCCTATTCACCGCACAAGAATATATCTGACTAGTAAGAATCTTAAAACCTATGTATTGATATCTCTCTGGAAGTGAGTCAAGTGGCTGTAAAGCGGCAGAAACACAGCCGTGAAAAGCAGCTAAACCCCATTATAAAAATAAATTACTTTTAAAAACCCGTGAAACAAAGACAGTGAAAGAGAGAGAAATTCTTACAAAATTCGTTCAGGGGCTGTGATGCAACCTGGATTGACCATATCTAGACCCACAGCTGGAGGAGACATAAGGGTGGACACTCTCGGGGCTGAGAGGTTTGGTGAGGTTGGGGGAGCAAACGCAGAGCCTTTAAAGTAATACTGCCTGTTACCCATCCCATGGGTCCCAAATCTCCAGGTTCAAGGGCATCTTCCTACCTCGAAAACATGCATGAGAAACCCAGAAGGTGGTACACCGTGTGATCGGGAAAGGTTTCTAAAACGCACCTCATTTCTCATCTCCTTGTGCTCGGGTTCGCCATTCCAGCCGCTTTACTAGCAATCTCCCTCCTTGGAGAATCAGCACCTTTAACCTCCCGTTCCGTACAGCTTGCAATTTGTCCTGAGGATGAACGGGAAGAGGGGGAGCCAATGAGAGACTAGCTCTAGGTGTTGGGACAGGCACAGGTCACTCTATTTTCCCATCAGGAAGAAGAATTAACCACAGGCTCAGCCTGCCGCCCGGAACCAGAATAGGGCCTGAGGCAATCCTGCGCTTTTGCGGCCAGCTCCCAAAAAAGCGAGTTGAAAAATGGAGCTCAGGGGCACTGCAATTCACAAACCTGCAGAGTTATAAATGATAACTCTCGTCCACAAATATATTGAGGGAAGGCAACGAAGAGGATCTGAAAGCAAGGCAGAATTGCAGGAAACAGATTTCAGGAGGTCGATTCTAATCGCCTTTAAAGCACATGAAAAGCGGCAAAACGTCGACAATGATGCCCTTGGCCAAAAAGGGCGTATGCGTTTTTTCCTGAATATATTCAGGAAAAAACGCATACGCCCTTTTTGGCCAACCAAGCAACCTGGAAAGGCAAATCAGCGCTACAAAGAAGTCTCGCTTCCCATCGGTCAAAAGGGCCATGCGGAAAAAAGTGTCAAACAAGAAATGCAGAACAGGCCATGGAGAAATGGGAGCCTTGCTACGCTGATGGGCGGGATGTAAATTGCCAACAGCCACTCTGGAGAAGTGTACGGTGTGTCCAGAAACATCGAAAAAACACAGCTTAGAGCGCATAGGGCACTTCCACTCATGGGCGTATGAATTGGGAACACTAAAAATCAGCAAGACACAGGCACCCCAAAGTTTAGGGCTGCTCTGTTGACAAGAACCTCCACTTCGTGACACCTTAAATATCCCAGGAAAGAGAAAAATGGATAAAGAAGTGGTGGTCCTTATGTACAATGGAATATCACTCAGCCATGAAATCAATGTCATAAGGCTAGTAGCAGCATGATGAGTGGCTTTAGCTACGACGATTCTAAGTGAAATAAGTCACACAGAAAAAGACACTTATCATAAGCTATCACTTATAGAGGGAATGTAAAAACCGCTACACTTGAACTGAATTACAAAACAGAACAGAGTCACACGTTTACAAAACACACTATGGCTGCTTAACGGGAAAGGTGGGGTGGGGTGATGCATAAAACAAGGGTTTCAAATGAGCTCAGATACCGTTCCATAAACCCAATATGTAATAGAAAGACCTACTCCTTGCTCAGTGAACTGGACTCAACACCCCCTATTCACCGCACAAGAATATATCTGACTAGTAAGAATCTTAAAACTTATGTATTGATATCTCTCTGGAAGTGAGTCAAGTGGCTGTAAAGCGGCAGAAACACAGCCGTGAAAAGCAGCTAAACCCCATTATAAAAATAAATTCCTTTTAAAAACCCGTGAAACAAAGACAGTGAAAGAGAGAGAAATTCTTACAAAATTCGTTCAGGGGCTGTGATGCAACCTGGATTGACCATATCTAGACCCACAGCTGGAGGAGACATAAGGGTGGACACTCTCGGGGCTGAGAGGTTTGGTGAGGTTGGGGGAGCAAACACAGAGCCTTGAAAGTAATACTGCCTGTTACCCATCCCATGGGTCCCAAATCTCCAGGTTCAAGGGCATCTTCCTACCTCGAAAACATGCATGAGAAACCCAGAAGGTGGTACACCGTGTGATCGGGAAAGGTTTCTAAAACGCACCTCATTTCTCATCTCCTTGTGCTCGGGTTCGCCATTCCAGCCGCTTTACTAGCAATCTCCCTCCTTGGAGAATCAGCACCTTTAACCTCCCGTTCCGTACAGCTTGCAATTTGTCCTGAGGATGAACGGGAAGAGGGGGAGCCAATGAGAGACTAGCTCTAGGTGTTGGGACAGGCACAGGTCACTTTATTTTCCCATCAGGAAGAAGAATTAACCACAGGCTCAGCCTGCCACCCGGAAGCAGAATAGGGCCTGAGGCAATCCTGCGCTTTTGCGGCCAGCTCCCAAAAAAGCGAGTTGAAAAATGGAGCTCAGGGGCACTGCAATTCACAAACCTGCAGAGTTATAAATGATAACTCTCGTCCACAAATATATTGAGGGAAGGCAACGAAGAGGATCTGAAAGCAAGGCAGAATTGCAGGAAACAGATTTCAGGAGGTCGATTCCAATCGCCTTTAAAGCACATGAAAAGCGGCAAAACGTCGACAATGATACCCTTGGCCAAAAAGGGCGTATGCGTTTTTTCCTGAATATATTCAGGAAAAAACGCATACGCCCTTTTTGGCCAACCAAGCAACCTGGAAAGGCAAATCAGCGCTACAAAGAAGTCTCGCTTCCCATCGGTCAAAAGGGCCATGCGGAAAAAAGTGTCAAAACCAGAAATGCAGAACAGGCCATGGAGAAATGGGACCCTTTCTACGCTCATGGGCGGGATGTAAATTGCCAACAGCCACTCTGGAGAAGTGTACGGTGTGTCCTGAAACATCGAAAAAACACAGCTTAGAGCGCATAGGGCACTTCCACTCATGGGCGTATAAATTGGGAAAACTAAAAATCAGCAAGACACAGGCACCCCAAAGTTTAGGGCTGCTCTGTTGACAAGAACCTCCACTTCGTGACACCTTAAATATCCCAGGAAAGAGAAAAATGGATAAAGAAGTGGTGGTCCTTATGTACAATGGATTATCACTCAGCCATGAAATCAATGTCATAAGGCTAGTAGCAGCATGATGAGTGGCTTTAGCTACGACGATTCTAAGTGAAATAAGTCACACAGAAAAAGACACTTATCATAAGCTATCACTTATAGAGGGAATGTAAAAACCGCTACACTTGAACTGAATTACAAAACAGAACAGAGTCACATGTTTACAAAACACACTATGGCTGCTTAACGGGAAAGGTGGGGTGGGGTGATGCATAAAACAAGGGTTTCAAATGAGCTCAGATACCGTTCCATAAACCCAATATGTAATAGAAAGACCTACTCCTTGCTCAGTGAACTGGACTCAACACCCCCTATTCACCGCACAAGAATATATCTGACTAGTAAGAATCTTAAAACCTATGTATTGATATCTCTCTGGAAGTGAGTCAAGTGGCTGTAAAGCGGCAGAAACACAGCCGTGAAAAGCAGCTAAACCCCATTATAAAAATAAATTACTTTTAAAAGCCCGTGAAACAAAGACAGTGAAAGAGAGAGAAATTCTTACAAAATTCGTTCAGGGGCTGTGATGCAACCTGGATTGACCATATCTAGACCCACAGCTGGAGGAGACATAAGGGTGGACACTCTCGGGGCTGAGAGGTTTGGTGAGGTTGGGGGAGCAAACGCAGAGCCTTTAAAGTAATACTGCCTGTTACCCATCCCATGGGTCCCAAATCTCCAGGTTCAAGGGCATCTTCCTACCTCGAAAACATGCATGAGAAACCCAGAAGGTGGTACACCGTGTGATCGGGAAAGGTTTCTAAAACGCACCTCATTTCTCATCTCCTTGTGCTCGGGTTCGCCATTCCAGCCGCTTTACTAGCAATCTCCCTCCTTGGAGAATCAGCACCTTTAACCTCCCGTTCCGTACAGCTTGCAATTTGTCCTGAGGATGAACGGGAAGAGGGGGAGCCAATGAGAGACTAGCTCTTGGTGTTGGGACAGGCACAGGTCACTCTATTTTCCCATCAGGAAGAAGAATTAACCACAGGCTCAGCCTGCCGCCCGGAAGCAGAATAGGGCCTGAGGCAATCCTGCGCTTCTGCGGCCAGCTCCCAAAAAAGCGAGTTGAAAAATGGAGCTCAGGGGCACTGCAATTCACAAACCTGCAGAGTTATAAATGATAACTCTCGTCCACAAATATATTGAGGGAAGGCAACGAAGAGGATCTGAAAGCAAGGCAGAATTGCAGGAAACAGATTTCAGGAGGTCGATTCTATTCGCCTTTAAAGCACATGAAAAGCGGCAAAACGTCGACAATGATGCCCTTGGCCAAAAAGGGCGTATGCGTTTGTTCCTGAATATATTCAGGAAAAAATGCATACGCCCTTTTTGGCCAACCAAGCAACCTGGAAAGGCAAATCAGCGCTACAAAGAAGTCTCGCTTCCCATCGGTCAAAAGGGCCATGCGGAAAAAAGTGTCAAACAAGAAATGCAGAACAGGCCATGGAGAAATGGGAGCCTTGCTACGCTGATGGGCGGGATGTAAATTGCCAACAGCCACTCTGTAGAAGTGTACGGTGTGTCCTGAAACATCGAAAAAACACAGCTTAGAGCGCATAGGGCACTTCCACTCACGGGCATATAAATTGGGAAAACTAAAAATCAGCAAGACACAGGCACCCCAAAGTTTAGGGCTGCTCTGTTGACAAGAACCTCCACTTCGTGACACCTTAAATATCCCAGGAAAGAGAAAAATGGATAAAGAAGTGGTGGTCCTTATGTACAATGGAATATCACTCAGCCATGAAATCAATGTCATAAGGCTAGTAGCAGCATGATGAGTGGCTTTAGCTACGACGATTCTAAGTGAAATAAGTCACACAGAAAAAGACACTTATCATAAGCTATCACTTATAGAGGGAATGTAAAAACCGCTACACTTGAACTGAATTACAAAACAGAACAGAGTCACACGTTTACAAAACACACTATGGCTGCTTAACGGGAAAGGTGGGGTGGGGTGATGCATAAAACAAGGGTTTCAAATGAGCTCAGATAGCGTTCCATAAACCCAGTATGTAATAGAAAGACCTACTCCTTGCTCAGTGAACTGGACTCAACACCCCCTATTCACCGCACAAGAATATATCTGACTAGTAAGAATCTTAAAACCTATGTATTGATATCTCTCTGGAAGTGAGTCAAGTGGCTGTAAAGCGGCAGAAACACAGCCGTGAAAAGCAGCTAAACCCCATTATAAAAATAAATTACTTTTAAAAACCCGTGAAACAAAGACAGTGAAAGAGAGAGAAATTCTTACAAAATTCGTTCAGGGGCTGTGATGCAACCTGGATTGACCATATCTAGACCCACAGCTGGAGGAGACATAAGGGTGGACACTCTCGGGGCTGAGAGGTTTGGTGAGGTTGGGGGAGCAAACGCAGAGCCTTTAAAGTAATACTGCCTGTTACCCATCCCATGGGTCCCAAATCTCCAGGTTCAAGGGCATCTTCCTACCTCGAAAACATGCATGAGAAACCCAGAAGGTGGTACACCGTGTGATCGGGAAAGGTTTCTAAAACGCACCTCATTTCTCATCTCCTTGTGCTCGGGTTCGCCATTCCAGCCGCTTTACTAGCAATCTCCCTCCTTGGAGAATCAGCACCTTTAACCTCCCGTTCCGTACAGCTTGCAATTTGTCCTGAGGATGAACGGGAAGAGGGGGAGCCAATGAGAGACTAGCTCTAGGTGTTGGGACAGGCACAGGTCACTCTATTTTCCCATCAGGAAGAAGAATTAACCACAGGCTCAGCCTGCCGCCCGGAAGCAGAATAGGGCCTGAGGCAATCCTGCGCTTTTGCGGCCAGCTCCCAAAAAAGCGAGTTGAAAAATGGAGCTCAGGGGCACTGCAATTCAGAAACCTGCAGAGTTATAAATGATAACTCTCGTCCACAAATATATTGAGGGAAGGCAACGAAGAGGATCTGAAAGCAAGGCAGAATTGCAGGAAACAGATTTCAGGAGGTCGATTCGAATCGCCTTTAAAGCACATGAAAAGCGGCAAAACGTCGACAATGATGCCCTTGGCCAAAAAGGGCGTATGCGTTTTTTCCTGAATATATTCAGGAAAAAACGCATACGCCCTTTTTGGCCAACCAAGCAACCTGGAAAGGCAAATCAGCGCTACAAAGAAGTCTCGCTTCCCATCGGTCAAAAGGGCCATGCGGAAAAAAGTGTCAAACAAGAAATGCAGAACAGGCCATGGAGAAATGGGAGCCTTGCTACGCTGATGGGCGGGATGTAAATTGCCAACAGCCACTCTGGAGAAGTGTACGGTGTGTCCAGAAACATCGAAAAAACACAGCTTAGAGCGCATAGGGCACTTCCACTCATGGGCGTATGAATTGGGAACACTAAAAATCAGCAAGACACAGGCACCCCAAAGTTTAGGGCTGCTCTGTTGACAAGAACCTCCACTTCGTGACACCTTAAATATCCCAGGAAAGAGAAAAATGGATAAAGAAGTGGTGGTCCTTATGTACAATGGAATATCACTCAGCCATGAAATCAATGTCATAAGGCTAGTAGCAGCATGATGAGTGGCTTTAGCTACGACGATTCTAAGTGAAATAAGTCACACAGAAAAAGACACTTATCATAAGCTATCACTTATAGAGGGAATGTAAAAACCGCTACACTTGAACTGAATTACAAAACAGAACAGAGTCACACGTTTACAAAACACACTATGGCTGCTTAACGGGAAAGGTGGGGTGGGGTGATGCATAAAACAAGGGTTTCAAATGAGCTCAGATACCGTTCCATAAACCCAATATGTAATAGAAAGACCTACTCCTTGCTCAGTGAACTGGACTCAACACCCCCTATTCACCGCACAAGAATATATCTGACTAGTAAGAATCTTAAAACCTATGTATTGATATCTCTCTGGAAGTGAGTCAAGTGGCTGTAAAGCGGCAGAAACACAGCCGTGAAAAGCAGCTAAACCCCATTATAAAAATAAATTACTTTTAAAAACCCGTGAAACAAAGACAGTGAAAGAGAGAGAAATTCTTACAAAATTCGTTCAGGGGCTGTGATGCAACCTGGATTGACCATATCTAGACCCACAGCTGGAGGAGACATAAGGGTGGACACTCTCGGGGCTGAGAGGTTTGGTGAGGTTGGGGGAGCAAACGCAGAGCCTTTACAGTAATACTGCCTGTTACCCATCCCATGGGTCCCAAATCTCCAGGTTCAAGGGCATCTTCCTACCTCGAAAACATGCATGAGAAACCCAGAAGGTGGTACACCGTGTGATCGGGAAAGGTTTCTAAAACGCACCTCTTTTCTCACCTCCTTGTGCTCGGGTTCGCCATTCCAGCCGCTTTACTAGCAATCTCCCTCCTTGGAGAATCAGCACCTTTAACCTCCCGTTCCGTACAGCTTGCAATTTGTCCTGAGGATGAACGGGAAGAGGGGGAGCCAATGAGAGACTAGCTCTAGGTGTTGGGACAGGCACAGGTCACTCTATTTTCCCATCAGGAAGAAGAATTAACCACAGGCTCAGCCTGCCGCCCGGAACCAGAATAGGGCCTGAGGCAATCCTGCGCTTTTGCGGCCAGCTCCCAAAAAAGCGAGTTGAAAAATGGAGCTCAGGGGCACTGCAATTCACAAACCTGCAGAGTTATAAATGATAACTCTCGTCCACAAATATATTGAGGGAAGGCAACGAAGAGGATCTGAAAGCAAGGCAGAATTGCAGGAAACAGATTTCAGGAGGTCGATTCGATCGCCTTTAAAGCACATGAAAAGCGGCAAAACGTCCACAATGATGCCCTTGGCCAAAAAGGGCGTATGCGTTTTTTCCTGAATATATTCAGGAAAAAACGCATACGCCCTTTTTGGCCAACCAAGCAACCTGGAAAGGCAAATCAGCGCTACAAAGAAGGCTCGCTTCCCATCGGTCAAAAGGGCCATGCGGAAAAAAGTGTCAAAACCAGAAATGCAGAACAGGCCATGGAGAAATGGGAGCCTTGCTACGCTGATGGGCGGGATGTAAATTGCCAACAGCCACTCTGGAGAAGTGTACGGTGTGTCCTGAAACATCGAAAAAACACAGTTTAGAGCGCATAGGGCACTTCCACTCACGGGCGTATAAATTGGGAAAACTAAAAATCAGCAAGACACAGGCACCCCAAAGTTTAGGGCTGCTCTGTTGACAAGAACCTCCACTTCGTGACACCTTAAATATCCCAGGAAAGAGAAAAATGGATAAAGAAGTGGTGGTCCTTATGTACAATGGAATATCACTCAGCCCTGAAATCAATGTCATAAGGCTAGTAGCAGCATGATGAGTGGCTTTAGCTACGACGATTCTAAGTGAAATAAGTCACACAGAAAAAGACACTTATCATAAGCTATCACTTATAGAGGGAATGTAAAAATCGCTACACTTGAACTGAATTACAAAAGAGAACAGAGTCACACGTTTACAAAACACACTATGGCTGCTTAACGGGAAAGGTGGGGTGGGGTGATGCATAAAACAAGGGTTTCAAATGAGGTCAGATACCGTTCCATAAACCCAATATGTAATAGAAAGACCTACTCCTTGCTCAGTGAACTGGACTCAACACCCCCTATTCACCGCACAAGAATATATCTGACTAGTAAGAATCTTAAAACCTATGTATTGATATCTCTCTGGAAGTGAGTCAAGTGGCTGTAAAGCGGCAGAAACACAGCCGTGAAAAGCAGCTAAACCCCATTATAAAAATAAATTACTTTTAAAAACCCGTGAAACAAAGACAGTGAAAGAGAGAGAAATTCTTACAAAATTCGTTCAGGGGCTGTGATGCAACCTGGATTGACCATATCTAGACCCACAGCTGGAGGAGACATAAGGGTGGACACTCTCGGGGCTGAGAGGTTTGGTGAGGTTGGGGGAGCAAACGCAGAGCCTTTAAAGTAATACTGCCTGTTACCCATCCCATGGGTCCCAAATCTCCAGGTTCAAGGGCATCTTCCTACCTCGAAAACATGCATGAGAAACCCAGAAGGTGGTACACCGTGTGATCGGGAAAGGTTTCTAAAACGCACCTCTTTTCTCACCTCCTTGTGCTCGGGTTCGCCATTCCAGCCGCTTTACTAGCAATCTCCCTCCTTGGAGAATCAGCACCTTTAACCTCCCGTTCCGTACAGCTTGCAATTTGTCCTGAGGATGAACGGGAAGAGGGGGAGCCAATGAGAGACTAGCTCTAGGTGTTGGGACAGGCACATGTCACTCTATTTTCCCATCAGAAAGAAGAATTAACCACAGGCTCAGCCTGCCGCCCGGAACCAGAATAGGGCCTGAGGCAATCCTGCGCTTTTGCGGCCAGCTCCCAAAAAAGCGAGTAGAAAAATGGAGCTCAGGGGCACTGCAATTCACAAACCTGCAGAGTTATAAATGATAACTCTCGTCCACAAATATATTGAGGGAAGGCAACGAAGAGGATCTGAAAGCAAGGCAGAATTGCAGGAAACAGATTTCAGGAGGTCGATTCGATCGCCTTTAAAGCACATGAAAAGCGGCAAAACGTCCACAATGATGCCCTTGGCCAAAAAGGGCGTATGCGTTTTTTCCTGAATATATTCAGGAAAAAACGCATACGCCCTTTTTGGCCAACCAAGCAACCTGGAAAGGCAAATCAGCGCTACAAAGAAGTCTCGCTTCCCATCGGTCAAAAGGGCCATGCCCAAAAAAGTGTCAAAACCAGAAATGCAGAACAGGCCATGGAGAAATGGGAGCCTTGCTACGCTGATGGGTGGGATGTAAATTGCCAACAGCCACTCTGGAGAAGTGTACGGTGTTTCCTGAAACATCGAAAAAACACAGCTTAGAGCGCATAGGGCACTTCCACTCATGGGCATATAAATTGGGAAAACTAAAAATCAGCAAGACACAGGCACCCCAAAGTTTAGGGCTGCTCTGTTGACAAGAACCTCCACTTCGTGACACCTTAAATATCCCAGGAAAGAGAAAAATGGATAAAGAAGTGGTGGTCCTTATGTACAATGGAATATCACTCAGCCATGAAATCAATGTCATAAGGCTAGTAGCAGCATGATGAGTGGCTTTAGCTACGACGATTCTAAGTGAAATAAGTCACACAGAAAAAGACACTTATCATAAGCTATCACTTATAGAGGGAATGTAAAAACCGCTACACTTGAACTGAATTACAAAACAGAACAGAGTCACACGTTTACAAAACACACTATGGCTGCTTAACGGGAAAGGTGGGGTGGGGTGATGCATAAAACAAGGGTTTCAAATGAGCTCAGATACCGTTCCATAAACCCAATATGTAATAGAAAGACCTACTCCTTGCTCAGTGAACTGGACTCAACACCCCCTATTCACCGCACAAGAATATATCTGACTAGTAAGAATCTTAAAACCTATGTATTGATATCTCTCTGGAAGTGAGTCAAGTGGCTGTAAAGCGGCAGAAACACAGCCGTGAAAAGCAGCTAAACCCCATTATAAAAATAAATTACTTTTAAAAACCCGTGAAACAAAGACAGTGAAAGAGAGAGAAATTCTTACAAAATTCGTTCAGGGGCTGTGATGCAACCTGGATTGACCATATCTAGACCCACAGCTGGAGGAGACATAAGGGTGGACACTCTCGGGGCTGAGAGGTTTGGTGAGGTTGGGGGAGCAAACGCAGAGCCTTTAAAGTAATACTGCCTGTTACCCATCCCATGGGTCCCAAATCTCCAGGTTCAAGGGCATCTTCCTACCTCGAAAACATGCATGAGAAACCCAGAAGGTGGTACACCGTGTGATCGGGAAAGGTTTCTAAAACGCACCTCATTTCTCATCTCCTTGTGCTCGGGTTCGCCATTCCAGCCGCTTTACTAGCAATCTCCCTCCTTGGAGAATCAGCACCTTTAACCTCCCGTTCCGTACAGCTTGCAATTTGTCCTGAGGATGAACGGGAAGAGGGGGAGCCAATGAGAGACTAGCTCTAGGTGTTGGGACAGGCACAGGTCACTCTATTTTCCCATCAGGAAGAAGAATTAACCACAGGCTCAGCCTGCCGCCCGGAAGCAGAATAGGGCCTGAGGCAATCCTGCGCTTTTGCGGCCAGCTCCCAAAAAAGCGAGTTGAAAAATGGAGCTCAGGGGCACTGCAATTCACAAACCTGCAGAGTTATAAATGATAACTCTCGTCCACAAATATATTGAGGGAAGGCAACGAAGAGGATCTGAAAGCAAGGCAGAATTGCAGGAAACAGATTTCAGGAGTTCGATTCTAATCGCCTTTAAAGCACATGAAAAGCGGCAAAACGTCGACAATGATGCCCTTGGCCAAAAAGGGCGTATGCGTTTTTTCCTGAATATATTCAGGAAAAAACGCATACGCCCTTTTTGGCCAACCAAGCAACCTGGAAAGGCAAATCAGCGCTACAAAGAAGTCTCGCTTCCCATCGGTCAAAAGGGCCATGCGGAAAAAAGTGTCAAACAAGAAATGCAGAACAGGCCATGGAGAAATGGGAGCCTTGCTACGCTGATGGGCGGGATGTAAATTGCCAACAGCCACTCTGGAGAAGTGTACGGTGTGTCCAGAAACATCGAAAAAACACAGCTTAGAGCGCATAGGGCACTTCCACTCATGGGCGTATGAATTGGGAACACTAAAAATCAGCAAGACACAGGCACCCCAAAGTTTAGGGCTGCTCTGTTGACAAGAACCTCCACTTCGTGACACCTTAAATATCCCAGGAAAGAGAAAAATGGATAAAGAAGTGGTGGTCCTTATGTACAATGGAATATCACTCAGCCATGAAATCAATGTCATAAGGCTAGTAGCAGCATGATGAGTGGCTTTAGCTACGACGATTCTAAGTGAAATAAGTCACACAGAAAAAGACACTTATCATAAGCTATCACTTATAGAGGGAATGTAAAAACCGCTACACTTGAACTGAATTACAAAACAGAACAGAGTCACACGTTTACAAAACACACTATGGCTGCTTAACGGGAAAGGTGGGGTGGGGTGATGCATAAAACAAGGGTTTCAAATGAGCTCAGATACCGTTCCATAAACCCAATATGTAATAGAAAGACCTACTCCTTGCTCAGTGAACTGGACTCAACACCCCCTATTCACCGCACAAGAATATATCTGACTAGTAAGAATCTTAAAACTTATGTATTGATATCTCTCTGGAAGTGAGTCAAGTGGCTGTAAAGCGGCAGAAACACAGCCGTGAAAAGCAGCTAAACCCCATTATAAAAATAAATTCCTTTTAAAAACCCGTGAAACAAAGACAGTGAAAGAGAGAGAAATTCTTACAAAATTCGTTCAGGGGCTGTGATGCAACCTGGATTGACCATATCTAGACCCACAGCTGGAGGAGACATAAGGGTGGACACTCTCGGGGCTGAGAGGTTTGGTGAGGTTGGGGGAGCAAACACAGAGCCTTGAAAGTAATACTGCCTGTTACCCATCCCATGGGTCCCAAATCTCCAGGTTCAAGGGCATCTTCCTACCTCGAAAACATGCATGAGAAACCCAGAAGGTGGTACACCGTGTGATCGGGAAAGGTTTCTAAAACGCACCTCATTTCTCATCTCCTTGTGCTCGGGTTCGCCATTCCAGCCGCTTTACTAGCAATCTCCCTCCTTGGAGAATCAGCACCTTTAACCTCCCGTTCCGTACAGCTTGCAATTTGTCCTGAGGATGAACGGGAAGAGGGGGAGCCAATGAGAGACTAGCTCTAGGTGTTGGGACAGGCACAGGTCACTTTATTTTCCCATCAGGAAGAAGAATTAACCACAGGCTCAGCCTGCCACCCGGAAGCAGAATAGGGCCTGAGGCAATCCTGCGCTTTTGCGGCCAGCTCCCAAAAAAGCGAGTTGAAAAATGGAGCTCAGGGGCACTGCAATTCACAAACCTGCAGAGTTATAAATGATAACTCTCGTCCACAAATATATTGAGGGAAGGCAACGAAGAGGATCTGAAAGCAAGGCAGAATTGCAGGAAACAGATTTCAGGAGGTCGATTCCAATCGCCTTTAAAGCACATGAAAAGCGGCAAAACGTCGACAATGATACCCTTGGCCAAAAAGGGCGTATGCGTTTTTTCCTGAATATATTCAGGAAAAAACGCATACGCCCTTTTTGGCCAACCAAGCAACCTGGAAAGGCAAATCAGCGCTACAAAGAAGTCTCGCTTCCCATCGGTCAAAAGGGCCATGCGGAAAAAAGTGTCAAAACCAGAAATGCAGAACAGGCCATGGAGAAATGGGACCCTTGCTACGCTCATGGGCGGGATGTAAATTGCCAACAGCCACTCTGGAGAAGTGTACGGTGTGTCCTGAAACATCGAAAAAACACAGCTTAGAGCGCATAGGGCACTTCCACTCATGGGCGTATAAATTGGGAAAACTAAAAATCAGCAAGACACAGGCACCCCAAAGTTTAGGGCTGCTCTGTTGACAAGAACCTCCACTTCGTGACACCTTAAATATCCCAGGAAAGAGAAAAATTGATAAAGAAGTGGTGGTCCTTATGTACAATGGATTATCACTCAGCCATGAAATCAATGTCATAAGGCTAGTAGCAGCATGATGAGTGGCTTTAGCTACGACGATTCTAAGTGAAATAAGTCACACAGAAAAAGACACTTATCATAAGCTATCACTTATAGAGGGAATGTAAAAACCGCTACACTTGAACTGAATTACAAAACAGAACAGAGTCACATGTTTACAAAACACACTATGGCTGCTTAACGGGAAAGGTGGGGTGGGGTGATGCATAAAACAAGGGTTTCAAATGAGCTCAGATACCGTTCCATAAACCCAATATGTAATAGAAAGACCTACTCCTTGCTCAGTGAACTGGACTCAACACCCCCTATTCACCGCACAAGAATATATCTGACTAGTAAGAATCTTAAAACCTATGTATTGATATCTCTCTGGAAGTGAGTCAAGTGGCTGTAAAGCGGCAGAAACACAGCCGTGAAAAGCAGCTAAACCCCATTATAAAAATAAATTACTTTTAAAAACCCGTGAAACAAAGACAGTGAAAGAGAGAGAAATTCTTACAAAATTCGTTCAGGGGCTGTGATGCAACCTGGATTGACCATATCTAGACCCACAGCTGGAGGAGACATAAGGGTGGACACTCTCGGGGCTGAGAGGTTTGGTGAGGTTGGGGGAGCAAACGCAGAGCCTTTAAAGTAATACTGCCTGTTACCCATCCCATGGGTCCCAAATCTCCAGGTTCAAGGGCATCTTCCTACCTCGAAAACATGCATGAGAAACCCAGAAGGTGGTACACCGTGTGATCGGGAAAGGTTTCTAAAACGCACCTCATTTCTCATCTCCTTGTGCTCGGGTTCGCCATTCCAGCCGCTTTACTAGCAATCTCCCTCCTTGGAGAATCAGCACCTTTAACCTCCCGTTCCGTACAGCTTGCAATTTGTCCTGAGGATGAACGGGAAGAGGGGGAGCCAATGAGAGACTAGCTCTAGGTGTTGGGACAGGCACAGGTCACTCTATTTTCCCATCAGGAAGAAGAATTAACCACAGGCTCAGCCTGCCGCCCGGAAGCAGAATAGGGCCTGAGGCAATCCTGCGCTTTTGCGGCCAGCTCCCAAAAAAGCGAGTTGAAAAATGGAGCTCAGGGGCACTGCAATTCACAAACCTGCAGAGTTATAAATGATAACTCTCGTCCACAAATATATTGAGGGAAGGCAACGAAGAGGATCTGAAAGCAAGGCAGAATTGCAGGAAACAGATTTCAGGAGGTCGATTCTATTCGCCTTTAAAGCACATGAAAAGCGGCAAAACGTCGACAATGATGCCCTTGGCCAAAAAGGGCGTATGCGTTTGTTCCTGAATATATTCAGGAAAAAATGCATACGCCCTTTTTGGCCAACCAAGCAACCTGGAAAGGCAAATCAGCGCTACAAAGAAGTCTCGCTTCCCATCGGTCAAAAGGGCCATGCTGAAAAAAGTCTCAAAACCAGAAATGCAGAACAGGCCATGGAGAAATGGGAGCCTTGCTACGCTGATGGGCGGGATGTAAATTGCCAACAGCCACTCTGGAGAAGTGTACGGTGTGTCCTGAAACATCGAAAAAACACAGCTTAGAGCGCATAGGGCACTTCCACTCACGGGCGTATAAATTGGGAAAACTAAAAATCAGCAAGACACAGGCACCCCAAAGTTTAGGGCTGCTCTGTTGACAAGAACCTCCACTTCGTGACACCTTAAATATCCCAGGAAAGAGAAAAATGGATAAAGAAGTGGTGGTCCTTATGTACAATGGAATATCACTCAGCCATGAAATCAATGTCATAAGGCTAGTAGCAGCATGATGAGTGGCTTTAGCTACGACGATTCTAAGTGAAATAAGTCACACAGAAAAAGACACTTATCATAAGCTATCACTTATAGAGGGAATGTAAAAACCGCTACACTTGAACTGAATTACAAAACAGAACAGAGTCACACGTTTACAAAACACACTATGGCTGCTTAACGGGAAAGGTGGGGTGGGGTGATGCATAAAACAAGGGTTTCAAATGAGCTCAGATAGCGTTCCATAAACCCAGTATGTAATAGAAAGACCTACTCCTTGCTCAGTGAACTGGACTCAACACCCCCTATTCACCGCACAAGAATATATCTGACTAGTAAGAATCTTAAAACCTATGTATTGATATCTCTCTGGAAGTGAGTCAAGTGGCTGTAAAGCGGCAGAAACACAGCCGTGAAAAGCAGCTAAACCCCATTATAAAAATAAATTACTTTTAAAAACCCGTGAAACAAAGACAGTGAAAGAGAGAGAAATTCTTACAAAATTCGTTCAGGGGCTGTGATGCAACCTGGATTGACCATATCTAGACCCACAGCTGGAGGAGACATAAGGGTGGACACTCTCGGGGCTGAGAGGTTTGGTGAGGTTGGGGGAGCAAACGCAGAGCCTTTAAAGTAATACTGCCTGTTACCCATCCCATGGGTCCCAAATCTCCAGGTTCAAGGGCATCTTCCTACCTCGAAAACATGCATGAGAAACCCAGAAGGTGGTACACCGTGTGATCGGGAAAGGTTTCTAAAACGCACCTCATTTCTCATCTCCTTGTGCTCGGGTTCGCCATTCCAGCCGCTTTACTAGCAATCTCCCTCCTTGGAGAATCAGCACCTTTAACCTCCCGTTCCGTACAGCTTGCAATTTGTCCTGAGGATGAACGGGAAGAGGGGGAGCCAATGAGAGACTAGCTCTAGGTGTTGGGACAGGCACAGGTCACTCTATTTTCCCATCAGGAAGAAGAATTAACCACAGGCTCAGCCTGCCGCCCGGAACCAGAATAGGGCCTGAGGCAATCCTGCGCTTTTGCGGCCAGCTCCCAAAAAAGCGAGTTGAAAAATGGAGCTCAGGGGCACTGCAATTCACAAACCTGCAGAGTTATAAATGATAACTCTCGTCCACAAATATATTGAGGGAAGGCAACGAAGAGGATCTGAAAGCAAGGCAGAATTGCAGGAAACAGATTTCAGGAGGTCGATTCGAATCGCCTTTAAAGCACATGAAAAGCGGCAAAACGTCGACAATGATGCCCTTGGCCAAAAAGGGCGTATGCGTTTTTTCCTGAATATATTCAGGAAAAAACGCATACGCCCTTTTTGGCCAACCAAGCAACCTGGAAAGGCAAATCAGCGCTACAAAGAAGTCTCGCTTCCCATCGGTCAAAAGGGCCATGCGGAAAAAAGTGTCAAACAAGAAATGCAGAACAGGCCATGGAGAAATGGGAGCCTTGCTACGCTGATGGGCGGGATGTAAATTGCCAACAGCCACTCTGGAGAAGTGTACGGTGTGTCCAGAAACATCGAAAAAACACAGCTTAGAGCGCATAGGGCACTTCCACTCATGGGCGTATGAATTGGGAACACTAAAAATCAGCAAGACACAGGCACCCCAAAGTTTAGGGCTGCTCTGTTGACAAGAACCTCCACTTCGTGACACCTTAAATATCCCAGGAAAGAGAAAAATGGATAAAGAAGTGGTGGTCCTTATGTACAATGGAATATCACTCAGCCATGAAATCAATGTCATAAGGCTAGTAGCAGCATGATGAGTGGCTTTAGCTACGACGATTCTAAGTGAAATAAGTCACACAGAAAAAGACACTTATCATAAGCTATCACTTATAGAGGGAATGTAAAAACCGCTACACTTGAACTGAATTACAAAACAGAACAGAGTCACACGTTTACAAAACACACTATGGCTGCTTAACGGGAAAGGTGGGGTGGGGTGATGCATAAAACAAGGGTTTCAAATGAGCTCAGATACCGTTCCATAAACCCAATATGTAATAGAAAGACCTACTCCTTGCTCAGTGAACTGGACTCAACACCCCCTATTCACCGCACAAGAATATATCTGACTAGTAAGAATCTTAAAACCTATGTATTGATATCTCTCTGGAAGTGAGTCAAGTGGCTGTAAAGCGGCAGAAACACAGCCGTGAAAAGCAGCTAAACCCCATTATAAAAATAAATTACTTTTAAAAACCCGTGAAACAAAGACAGTGAAAGAGAGAGAAATTCTTACAAAATTCGTTCAGGGGCTGTGATGCAACCTGGATTGACCATATCTAGACCCACAGCTGGAGGAGACATAAGGGTGGACACTCTCGGGGCTGAGAGGTTTGGTGAGGTTGGGGGAGCAAACGCAGAGCCTTTAAAGTAATACTGCCTGTTACCCATCCCATGGGTCCCAAATCTCCAGGTTCAAGGGCATCTTCCTACCTCGAAAACATGCATGAGAAACCCAGAAGTTGGTACACCGTGTGATCAGGAAAGGTTTCTAAAACGCACCTCTTTTCTCACCTCCTTGTGCTCGGGTTCGCCATTCCAGCCGCTTTACTAGCAATCTCCCTCCTTGGAGAATCAGCACCTTTAACCTCCCGTTCCGTACAGCTTGCAATTTGTCCTGAGGATGAACGGGAAGAGGGGGAGCCAATGAGAGACTAGCTCTAGGTGTTGGGACAGGCACAGGTCACTCTATTTTCCCATCAGGAAGAAGAATTAACCACAGGCTCAGCCTGCCGCCCGGAAGCAGAATAGGGCCTGAGGCAATCCTGCGCTTTTGCGGCCAGCTCCCAAAAAAGCGAGTTGAAAAATGGAGCTCAGGGGCACTGCAATTCACAAACCTGCAGAGTTATAAATGATAACTCTCGTCCACAAATATATTGAGGGAAGGCAACGAAGAGGATCTGAAAGCAAGGCAGAATTGCAGGAAACAGATTTCAGGAGGTCGATTCCAATCGCCTTTAAAGCACATGAAAAGCGGCAAAACGTCGACAATGATACCCTTGGCCAAAAAGGGCGTATGCGTTTTTTCCTGAATATATTCAGGAAAAAACGCATACGCCCTTTTTGGCCAACCAAGCAACCTGGAAAGGCAAATCAGCGCTACAAAGAAGTCTCGCTTCCCATCGGTCAAAAGGGCCATGCGGAAAAAAGTGTCAAAACCAGAAATGCAGAACAGGCCATGGAGAAATGGGACCCTTGCTACGCTCATGGGCGGGATGTAAATTGCCAACAGCCACTCTGGAGAAGTGTACGGTGTGTCCTGAAATATCGAAAAAACACAGCTTAGAGCGCATAGGGCACTTCCACTCATGGGCGTATAAATTGGGAAAACTAAAAATCAGCAAGACACAGGCACCCCAAAGTTTAGGGCTGCTCTGTTGACAAGAACCTCCACTTCGTGACACCTTAAATATCCCAGGAAAGAGAAAAATGGATAAAGAAGTGGTGGTCCTTATGTACAATGGATTATCACTCAGCCATGAAATCAATGTCATAAGGCTAGTAGCAGCATGATGAGTGGCTTTAGCTACGACGATTCTAAGTGAAATAAGTCACACAGAAAAAGACACTTATCATAAGCTATCACTTATAGAGGGAATGTAAAAACCGCTACACTTGAACTGAATTACAAAACAGAACAGAGTCACATGTTTACAAAACACACTATGGCTGCTTAACGGGAAAGGTGGGGTGGGGTGATGCATAAAACAAGGGTTTCAAATGAGCTCAGATACCGTTCCATAAACCCAATATGTAATAGAAAGACCTACTCCTTGCTCAGTGAACTGGACTCAACACCCCCTATTCACCGCACAAGAATATATCTGACTAGTAAGAATCTTAAAACCTATGTATTGATATCTCTCTGGAAGTGAGTCAAGTGGCTGTAAAGCGGCAGAAACACAGCCGTGAAAAGCAGCTAAACCCCATTATAAAAATAAATTACTTTTAAAAACCCGTGAAACAAAGACAGTGAAAGAGAGAGAAATTCTTACAAAATTCGTTCAGGGGCTGTGATGCAAACTGGATTGGCCATATGTAGACCCACAGCTGGATGAGACATAAGGGTGGACATTCTCGGGGCTGAGAGGTTTGGTGAGGTTAGGGGAGCAAACGCAGAGCCTTTAAAGTAATACTGCCTGTTACCCATCCCATGGGTCCCAAATCTCCAGGTTCAAGGGCATCTTCCTACCTCGAAAACATGCATGAGAAACCCAGAAGGTGGTACACCGTGTGATCGGGAAAGGTTTCTAAAACGCACCGCTTTTCTCATCTCCTTGTGCTCGGGTTCGCCATTCCAGCCACTTTACTAGCAATCTCCCTCCTTGGAGAATCAGCACCTTTAACCTCCCGTTCCGTACAGCTTGCAATTTGTCCTGAGGATGAACGGGAAGAGGGGGAGCCAATGAGAGACTAGCTCTAGGTGTTGGGACAGGCACAGGTCACTCTATTTTCCCATCAGGAAGAAGAATTAACCACAGGCTCAGCCTGCTGCCCGGAACCAGAATAGGGCCTGAGGCAATCCGGCGCTTTTGCGGCCAGCTCCCAAAAAAGCGAGTTGAAAAATGGAGCTCAGGGGCACTGCAATTCACAAACCTGCAGAGTTATAAATGATAACTCTCGTCCACAAATATATTGAGGGAAGGCAACGAAGAGGATCTGAAAGCAAGGCAGAATTGCAGGAAACAGATTTCAGGAGGTCGATTCGATCGCCTTTAAAGCACATGAAAAGCGGCAAAACGTCCACAATGATGCCCTTGGCCAAAAAGGGCGTATGCGTTTTTTCCTGAATATATTCAGGAAAAAACGCATACGCCCTTTTTGGCCAACCAAGCAACCTGGAAAGGCAAATCAGCGCTACAAAGAAGGCTCGCTTCCCATCGGTCAAAAGGGCCATGCGGAAAAAAGTGTCAAAACCAGAAATGCAGAACAGGCCATGGAGAAATGGGACCCTTGCTACGCTGATGGGCGGGATGTAAATTGCCAACAGCCACTCTGGAGAAGTGTACGGTGTGTCCTGAAACATCGAAAAAACACAGCTTAGAGCGCATAGGGCACTTCCACTCACGGGCATATAAATTGGGAAAACTAAAAATCAGCAAGACACAGGCACCCCAAAGTTTAGGGCTGCTCTGTTGACAAGAACCTCCACTTCGTGACACCTTAAATATCCCAGGAAAGAGAAAAATGGATAAAGAAGTGGTGGTCCTTATGTACAATGGAATATCACTCAGCCATGAAATCAATGTCATAAGGCTAGTAGCAGCATGATGAGTGGCTTTAGCTACGACGATTCTAAGTGAAATAAGTCACACAGAAAAAGACACTTATCATAAGCTATCACTTATAGAGGGAATGTAAAAACCGCTACACTTGAACTGAATTACAAAACAGAACAGAGTCACACGTTTACAAAACACACTATGGCTGCTTAACGGGAAAGGTGGGGTGGGGTGATGCATAAAACAAGGGTTTCAAATGAGCTCAGATACCGTTCCATAAACCCAATATGTAATAGAAAGACCTACTCCTTGCTCAGTGAACTGGACTCAACACCCCCTATTCACCGCACAAGAATATATCTGACTAGTAAGAATCTTAAAACCTATGTATTGATATCTCTCTGGAAGTGAGTCAAGTGGCTGTAAAGCGGCAGAAACACAGCCGTGAAAAGCAGCTAAACCCCATTATAAAAATAAATTACTTTTAAAAACCCGTGAAACAAAGACAGTGAAAGAGAGAGAAATTCTTACAAAATTCGTTCAGGGGCTGTGATGCAACCTGGATTGACCATATCTAGACCCACAGCTGGAGGAGACATAAGGGTGGACACTCTCGGGGCTGAGAGGTTTGGTGAGGTTGGGGGAGCAAACGCAGAGCCTTTACAGTAATACTGCCTGTTACCCATCCCATGGGTCCCAAATCTCCAGGTTCAAGGGCATCTTCCTACCTCGAAAACATGCATGAGAAACCCAGAAGGTGGTACACCGTGTGATCGGGAAAGGTTTCTAAAACGCACCTCTTTTCTCACCTCCTTGTGCTCGGGTTCGCCATTCCAGCCGCTTTACTAGCAATCTCCCTCCTTGGAGAATCAGCACCTTTAACCTCCCGTTCCGTACAGCTTGCAATTTGTCCTGAGGATGAACGGGAAGAGGGGGAGCCAATGAGAGACTAGCTCTAGGTGTTGGGACAGGCACAGGTCACTCTATTTTCCCATCAGGAAGAAGAATTAACCACAGGCTCAGCCTGCCGCCCGGAACCAGAATAGGGCCTGAGGCAATCCTGCGCTTTTGCGGCCAGCTCCCAAAAAAGCGAGTTGAAAAATGGAGCTCAGGGGCACTGCAATTCACAAACCTGCAGAGTTATAAATGATAACTCTCGTCCACAAATATATTGAGGGAAGGCAACGAAGAGGATCTGAAAGCAAGGCAGAATTGCAGGAAACAGATTTCAGGAGGTCGATTCGATCGCCTTTAAAGCACATGAAAAGCGGCAAAACGTCCACAATGATGCCCTTGGCCAAAAAGGGCGTATGCGTTTTTTCCTGAATATATTCAGGAAAAAACGCATACGCCCTTTTTGGCCAACCAAGCAACCTGGAAAGGCAAATCAGCGCTACAAAGAAGGCTCGCTTCCCATCGGTCAAAAGGGCCATGCGGAAAAAAGTGTCAAAACCAGAAATGCAGAACAGGCCATGGAGAAATGGGAGCCTTGCTACGCTGATGGGCGGGATGTAAATTGCCAACAGCCACTCTGGAGAAGTGTACGGTGTGTCCTGAAACATCGAAAAAACACAGTTTAGAGCGCATAGGGCACTTCCACTCACGGGCGTATAAATTGGGAAAACTAAAAATCAGCAAGACACAGGCACCCCAAAGTTTAGGGCTGCTCTGTTGACAAGAACCTCCACTTCGTGACACCTTAAATATCCCAGGAAAGAGAAAAATGGATAAAGAAGTGGTGGTCCTTATGTACAATGGAATATCACTCAGCCTTGAAATCAATGTCATAAGGCTAGTAGCAGCATGATGAGTGGCTTTAGCTACGACGATTCTAAGTGAAATAAGTCACACAGAAAAAGACACTTATCATAAGCTATCACTTATAGAGGGAATGTAAAAATCGCTACACTTGAACTGAATTACAAAAGAGAACAGAGTCACACGTTTACAAAACACACTATGGCTGCTTAACGGGAAAGGTGGGGTGGGGTGATGCATAAAACAAGGGTTTCAAATGAGGTCAGATACCGTTCCATAAACCCAATATGTAATAGAAAGACCTACTCCTTGCTCAGTGAACTGGACTCAACACCCCCTATTCACCGCACAAGAATATATCTGACTAGTAAGAATCTTAAAACCTATGTATTGATATCTCTCTGGAAGTGAGTCAAGTGGCTGTAAAGCGGCAGAAACACAGCCGTGAAAAGCAGCTAAACCCCATTATAAAAATAAATTACTTTTAAAAACCCGTGAAACAAAGACAGTGAAAGAGAGAGAAATTCTTACAAAATTCGTTCAGGGGCTGTGATGCAACCTGGATTGACCATATCTAGACCCACAGCTGGAGGAGACATAAGGGTGGACACTCTCGGGGCTGAGAGGTTTGGTGAGGTTGGGGGAGCAAACGCAGAGCCTTTAAAGTAATACTGCCTGTTACCCATCCCATGGGTCCCAAATCTCCAGGTTCAAGGGCATCTTCCTACCTCGAAAACATGCATGAGAAACCCAGAAGGTGGTACACCGTGTGATCGGGAAAGGTTTCTAAAACGCACCTCTTTTCTCACCTCCTTGTGCTCGGGTTCGCCATTCCAGCCGCTTTACTAGCAATCTCCCTCCTTGGAGAATCAGCACCTTTAACCTCCCGTTCCGTACAGCTTGCAATTTGTCCTGAGGATGAACGGGAAGAGGGGGAGCCAATGAGAGACTAGCTCTAGGTGTTGGGACAGGCACAGGTCACTCTATTTTCCCATCAGAAAGAAGAATTAACCACAGGCTCAGCCTGCCGCCCGGAACCAGAATAGGGCCTGAGGCAATCCTGCGCTTTTGCGGCCAGCTCCCAAAAAAGCGAGTAGAAAAATGGAGCTCAGGGGCACTGCAATTCACAAACCTGCAGAGTTATAAATGATAACTCTCGTCCACAAATATATTGAGGGAAGGCAACGAAGAGGATCTGAAAGCAAGGCAGAATTGCAGGAAACAGATTTCAGGAGGTCGATTCGATCGCCTTTAAAGCACATGAAAAGCGGCAAAACGTCCACAATGATGCCCTTGGCCAAAAAGGGCGTATGCGTTTTTTCCTGAATATATTCAGGAAAAAACGCATACGCCCTTTTTGGCCAACCAAGCAACCTGGAAAGGCAAATCAGCGCTACAAAGAAGTCTCGCTTCCCATCGGTCAAAAGGGCCATGCGGAAAAAAGTGTCAAAACCAGAAATGCAGAACAGGCCATGGAGAAATGGGAGCCTTGCTACGCTGATGGGCGGGATGTAAATTGCCAACAGCCACTCTGGAGAAGTGTACGGTGTTTCCTGAAACATCGAAAAAACACAGCTTAGAGCGCATAGGGCACTTCCACTCATGGGCATATAAATTGGGAAAACTAAAAATCAGCAAGACACAGGCACCCCAAAGTTTAGGGCTGCTCTGTTGACAAGAACCTCCACTTCGTGACACCTTAAATATCCCAGGAAAGAGAAAAATGGATAAAGAAGTGGTGGTCCTTATGTACAATGGAATATCACTCAGCCATGAAATCAATGTCATAAGGCTAGTAGCAGCATGATGAGTGGCTTTAGCTACGACGATTCTAAGTGAAATAAGTCACACAGAAAAAGACACTTATCATAAGCTATCACTTATAGAGGGAATGTAAAAACCGCTACACTTGAACTGAATTACAAAACAGAACAGAGTCACACGTTTACAAAACACACTATGGCTGCTTAACGGGAAAGGTGGGGTGGGGTGATGCATAAAACAAGGGTTTCAAATGAGCTCAGATACCGTTCCATAAACCCAATATGTAATAGAAAGACCTACTCCTTGCTCAGTGAACTGGACTCAACACCCCCTATTCACCGCACAAGAATATATCTGACTAGTAAGAATCTTAAAACCTATGTATTGATATCTCTCTGGAAGTGAGTCAAGTGGCTGTAAAGCGGCAGAAACACAGCCGTGAAAAGCAGCTAAACCCCATTATAAAAATAAATTACTTTTAAAAACCCGTGAAACAAAGACAGTGAAAGAGAGAGAAATTCTTACAAAATTCGTTCAGGGGCTGTGATGCAACCTGGATTGACCATATCTAGACCCACAGCTGGAGGAGACATAAGGGTGGACACTCTCGGGGCTGAGAGGTTTGGTGAGGTTGGGGGAGCAAACGCAGAGCCTTTAAAGTAATACTGCCTGTTACCCATCCCATGGGTCCCAAATCTCCAGGTTCAAGGGCATCTTCCTACCTCGAAAACATGCATGAGAAACCCAGAAGGTGGTACACCGTGTGATCGGGAAAGGTTTCTAAAACGCACCTCATTTCTCATCTCCTTGTGCTCGGGTTCGCCATTCCAGCCGCTTTACTAGCAATCTCCCTCCTTGGAGAATCAGCACCTTTAACCTCCCGTTCCGTACAGCTTGCAATTTGTCCTGAGGATGAACGGGAAGAGGGGGAGCCAATGAGAGACTAGCTCTAGGTGTTGGGACAGGCACAGGTCACTCTATTTTCCCATCAGGAAGAAGAATTAACCACAGGCTCAGCCTGCCGCCCGGAACCAGAATAGGGCCTGAGGCAATCCTGCGCTTTTGCGGCCAGCTCCCAAAAAAGCGAGTTGAAAAATGGAGCTCAGGGGCACTGCAATTCACAAACCTGCAGAGTTATAAATGATAACTCTCGTCCACAAATATATTGAGGGAAGGCAACGAAGAGGATCTGAAAGCAAGGCAGAATTGCAGGAAACAGATTTCAGGAGGTCGATTCTAATCGCCTTTAAAGCACATGAAAAGCGGCAAAACGTCGACAATGATGCCCTTGGCCAAAAAGGGCGTATGCGTTTTTTCCTGAATATATTCAGGAAAAAACGCATACGCCCTTTTTGGCCAACCAAGCAACCTGGAAAGGCAAATCAGCGCTACAAAGAAGTCTCGCTTCCCATCGGTCAAAAGGGCCATGCGGAAAAAAGTGTCAAACAAGAAATGCAGAACAGGCCATGGAGAAATGGGAGCCTTGCTACGCTGATGGGCGGGATGTAAATTGCCAACAGCCACTCTGGAGAAGTGTACGGTGTGTCCAGAAACATCGAAAAAACACAGCTTAGAGCGCATAGGGCACTTCCACTCATGGGCGTATGAATTGGGAACACTAAAAATCAGCAAGACACAGGCACCCCAAAGTTTAGGGCTGCTCTGTTGACAAGAACCTCCACTTCGTGACACCTTAAATATCCCAGGAAAGAGAAAAATGGATAAAGAAGTGGTGGTCCTTATGTACAATGGAATATCACTCAGCCATGAAATCAATGTCATAAGGCTAGTAGCAGCATGATGAGTGGCTTTAGCTACGACGATTCTAAGTGAAATAAGTCACACAGAAAAAGACACTTATCATAAGCTATCACTTATAGAGGGAATGTAAAAACCGCTACACTTGAACTGAATTACAAAACAGAACAGAGTCACACGTTTACAAAACACACTATGGCTGCTTAACGGGAAAGGTGGGGTGGGGTGATGCATAAAACAAGGGTTTCAAATGAGCTCAGATACCGTTCCATAAACCCAATATGTAATAGAAAGACCTACTCCTTGCTCAGTGAACTGGACTCAACACCCCCTATTCACCGCACAAGAATATATCTGACTAGTAAGAATCTTAAAACTTATGTATTGATATCTCTCTGGAAGTGAGTCAAATGGCTGTAAAGCGGCAGAAACACAGCCGTGAAAAGCAGCTAAACCCCATTATAAAAATAAATTCCTTTTAAAAACCCGTGAAACAAAGACAGTGAAAGAGAGAGAAATTCTTACAAAATTCGTTCAGGGGCTGTGATGCAACCTGGATTGACCATATCTAGACCCACAGCTGGAGGAGACATAAGGGTGGACACTCTCGGGGCTGAGAGGTTTGGTGAGGTTGGGGGAGCAAACACAGAGCCTTGAAAGTAATACTGCCTGTTACCCATCCCATGGGTCCCAAATCTCCAGGTTCAAGGGCATCTTCCTACCTCGAAAACATGCATGAGAAACCCAGAAGGTGGTACACCGTGTGATCGGGAAAGGTTTCTAAAACGCACCTCATTTCTCATCTCCTTGTGCTCGGGTTCGCCATTCCAGCCGCTTTACTAGCAATCTCCCTCCTTGGAGAATCAGCACCTTTAACCTCCCGTTCCGTACAGCTTGCAATTTGTCCTGAGGATGAACGGGAAGAGGGGGAGCCAATGAGAGACTAGCTCTAGGTGTTGGGACAGGCACAGGTCACTTTATTTTCCCATCAGGAAGAAGAATTAACCACAGGCTCAGCCTGCCACCCGGAAGCAGAATAGGGCCTGAGGCAATCCTGCGCTTTTGCGGCCAGCTCCCAAAAAAGCGAGTTGAAAAATGGAGCTCAGGGGCACTGCAATTCACAAACCTGCAGAGTTATAAATGATAACTCTCGTCCACAAATATATTGAGGGAAGGCAACGAAGAGGATCTGAAAGCAAGGCAGAATTGCAGGAAACAGATTTCAGGAGGTCGATTCCAATCGCCTTTAAAGCACATGAAAAGCGGCAAAACGTCGACAATGATACCCTTGGCCAAAAAGGGCGTATGCGTTTTTTCCTGAATATATTCAGGAAAAAACGCATACGCCCTTTTTGGCCAACCAAGCAACCTGGAAAGGCAAATCAGCGCTACAAAGAAGTCTCGCTTCCCATCGGTCAAAAGGGCCATGCGGAAAAAAGTGTCAAAACCAGAAATGCAGAACAGGCCATGGAGAAATGGGACCCTTGCTACGCTCATGGGCGGGATGTAAATTGCCAACAGCCACTCTGGAGAAGTGTACGGTGTGTCCTGAAACATCGAAAAAACACAGCTTAGAGCGCATAGGGCACTTCCACTCATGGGCGTATAAATTGGGAAAACTAAAAATCAGCAAGACACAGGCACCCCAAAGTTTAGGGCTGCTCTGTTGACAAGAACCTCCACTTCGTGACACCTTAAATATCCCAGGAAAGAGAAAAATTCATAAAGAAGTGGTGGTCCTTATGTACAATGGATTATCACTCAGCCATGAAATCAATGTCATAAGGCTAGTAGCAGCATGATGAGTGGCTTTAGCTACGACGATTCTAAGTGAAATAAGTCACACAGAAAAAGACACTTATCATAAGCTATCACTTATAGAGGGAATGTAAAAACCGCTACACTTGAACTGAATTACAAAACAGAACAGAGTCACATGTTTACAAAACACACTATGGCTGCTTAACGGGAAAGGTGGGGTGGGGTGATGCATAAAACAAGGGTTTCAAATGAGCTCAGATACCGTTCCATAAACCCAATATGTAATAGAAAGACCTACTCCTTGCTCAGTGAACTGGACTCAACACCCCCTATTCACCGCACAAGAATATATCTGACTAGTAAGAATCTTAAAACCTATGTATTGATATCTCTCTGGAAGTGAGTCAAGTGGCTGTAAAGCGGCAGAAACACAGCCGTGAAAAGCAGCTAAACCCCATTATAAAAATAAATTACTTTTAAAAACCCGTGAAACAAAGACAGTGAAAGAGAGAGAAATTCTTACAAAATTCGTTCAGGGGCTGTGATGCAACCTGGATTGACCATATCTAGACCCACAGCTGGAGGAGACATAAGGGTGGACACTCTCGGGGCTGAGAGGTTTGGTGAGGTTGGGGGAGCAAACGCAGAGCCTTTAAAGTAATACTGCCTGTTACCCATCCCATGGGTCCCAAATCTCCAGGTTCAAGGGCATCTTCCTACCTCGAAAACATGCATGAGAAACCCAGAAGGTGGTACACCGTGTGATCGGGAAAGGTTTCTAAAACGCACCTCATTTCTCATCTCCTTGTGCTCGGGTTCGCCATTCCAGCCGCTTTACTAGCAATCTCCCTCCTTGGAGAATCAGCACCTTTAACCTCCCGTTCCGTACAGCTTGCAATTTGTCCTGAGGATGAACGGGAAGAGGGGGAGCCAATGAGAGACTAGCTCTAGGTGTTGGGACAGGCACAGGTCACTCTATTTTCCCATCAGGAAGAAGAATTAACCACAGGCTCAGCCTGCCGCCCGGAAGCAGAATAGGGCCTGAGGCAATCCTGCGCTTTTGCGGCCAGCTCCCAAAAAAGCGAGTTGAAAAATGGAGCTCAGGGGCACTGCAATTCACAAACCTGCAGAGTTATAAATGATAACTCTCGTCCACAAATATATTGAGGGAAGGCAACGAAGAGGATCTGAAAGCAAGGCAGAATTGCAGGAAACAGATTTCAGGAGGTCGATTCTATTCGCCTTTAAAGCACATGAAAAGCGGCAAAACGTCGACAATGATGCCCTTGGCCAAAAAGGGCGTATGCGTTTGTTCCTGAATATATTCAGGAAAAAATGCATACGCCCTTTTTGGCCAACCAAGCAACCTGGAAAGGCAAATCAGCGCTACAAAGAAGTCTCGCTTCCCATCGGTCAAAAGGGCCATGCTGAAAAAAGTCTCAAAACCAGAAATGCAGAACAGGCCATGGAGAAATGGGAGCCTTGCTACGCTGATGGGCGGGATGTAAATTGCCAACAGCCACTCTGGAGAAGTGTACGGTGTGTCCTGAAACATCGAAAAAACACAGCTTAGAGCGCATAGGGCACTTCCACTCACGGGCGTATAAATTGGGAAAACTAAAAATCAGCAAGACACAGGCACCCCAAAGTTTAGGGCTGCTCTGTTGACAAGAACCTCCACTTCGTGACACCTTAAATATCCCAGGAAAGAGAAAAATGGATAAAGAAGTGGTGGTCCTTATGTACAATGGAATATCACTCAGCCATGAAATCAATGTCATAAGGCTAGTAGCAGCATGATGAGTGGCTTTAGCTACGACGATTCTAAGTGAAATAAGTCACACAGAAAAAGACACTTATCATAAGCTATCACTTATAGAGGGAATGTAAAAACCGCTACACTTGAACTGAATTACAAAACAGAACAGAGTCACACGTTTACAAAACACACTATGGCTGCTTAACGGGAAAGGTGGGGTGGGGTGATGCATAAAACAAGGGTTTCAAATGAGCTCAGATAGCGTTCCATAAACCCAGTATGTAATAGAAAGACCTACTCCTTGCTCAGTGAACTGGACTCAACACCCCCTATTCACCGCACAAGAATATATCTGACTAGTAAGAATCTTAAAACCTATGTATTGATATCTCTCTGGAAGTGAGTCAAGTGGCTGTAAAGCGGCAGAAACACAGCCGTGAAAAGCAGCTAAACCCCATTATAAAAATAAATTACTTTTAAAAACCCGTGAAACAAAGACAGTGAAAGAGAGAGAAATTCTTACAAAATTCGTTCAGGGGCTGTGATGCAACCTGGATTGACCATATCTAGACCCACAGCTGGAGGAGACATAAGGGTGGACACTCTCGGGGCTGAGAGGTTTGGTGAGGTTGGGGGAGCAAACGCAGAGCCTTTAAAGTAATACTGCCTGTTACCCATCCCATGGGTCCCAAATCTCCAGGTTCAAGGGCATCTTCCTACCTCGAAAACATGCATGAGAAACCCAGAAGGTGGTACACCGTGTGATCGGGAAAGGTTTCTAAAACGCACCTCATTTCTCATCTCCTTGTGCTCGGGTTCGCCATTCCAGCCGCTTTACTAGCAATCTCCCTCCTTGGAGAATCAGCACCTTTAACCTCCCGTTCCGTACAGCTTGCAATTTGTCCTGAGGATGAACGGGAAGAGGGGGAGCCAATGAGAGACTAGCTCTAGGTGTTGGGACAGGCACAGGTCACTCTATTTTCCCATCAGGAAGAAGAATTAACCACAGGCTCAGCCTGCCGCCCGGAACCAGAAGAGGGCCTGAGGCAATCCTGCGCTTTTGCGGCCAGCTCCCAAAAAAGCGAGTTGAAAAATGGAGCTCAGGGGCACTGCAATTCACAAACCTGCAGAGTTATAAATGATAACTCTCGTCCACAAATATATTGAGGGAAGGCAACGAAGAGGATCTGAAAGCAAGGCAGAATTGCAGGAAACAGATTTCAGGAGGTCGATTCTATTCGCCTTTAAAGCACATGAAAAGCGGCAAAACGTCGACAATGATGCCCTTGGCCAAAAAGGGCGTATGCGTTTGTTCCTGAATATATTCAGGAAAAAATGCATACGCCCTTTTTGGCCAACCAAGCAACCTGGAAAGGCAAATCAGCGCTACAAAGAAGTCTCGCTTCCCATCGGTCAAAAGGGCCATGCTGAAAAAAGCCTCAAAACCAGAAATGCAGAACAGGCCATGGAGAAATGGGAGCCTTGCTACGCTGATGGGCGGGATGTAAATTGCCAACAGCCACTCTGGAGAAGTGTACGGTGTGTCCTGAAACATCGAAAAAACACAGCTTAGAGCGCATAGGGCACTTCCACTCACGGGCGTATAAATTGGGAAAACTAAAAATCAGCAAGACACAGGCACCCCAAAGTTTAGGGCTGCTCTGTTGACAAGAACCTCCACTTCGTGACACCTTAAATATCCCAGGAAAGAGAAAAATGGATAAAGAAGTGGTGGTCCTTATGTACAATGGAATATCCCTCAGCCATGAAATCAATGTCATAAGGCTAGTAGCAGCATGATGAGTGGCTTTAGCTACGACGATTCTAAGTGAAATAAGTCACACAGAAAAAGACACTTATCATAAGCTATCACTTATAGAGGGAATGTAAAAACCGCTACACTTGAACTGAATTACAAAACAGAACAGAGTCACACGTTTACAAAACACACTATGGCTGCTTAACGGGAAAGGTGGGGTGGGGTGATGCATAAAACAAGGGTTTCAAATGAGCTCAGATAGCGTTCCATAAACCCAGTATGTAATAGAAAGACCTACTCCTTGCTCAGTGAACTGGACTCAACACCCCCTATTCACCGCACAAGAATATATCTGACTAGTAAGAATCTTAAAACCTATGTATTGATATCTCTCTGGAAGTGAGTCAAGTGGCTGTAAAGCGGCAGAAACACAGCCGTGAAAAGCAGCTAAACCCCATTATAAAAATAAATTACTTTTAAAAACCCGTGAAACAAAGACAGTGAAAGAGAGAGAAATTCTTACAAAATTCGTTCAGGGGCTGTGATGCAACCTGGATTGACCATATCTAGACCCACAGCTGGAGGAGACATAAGGGTGGACACTCTCGGGGCTGAGAGGTTTGGTGAGGTTGGGGGAGCAAACGCAGAGCCTTTAAAGTAATACTGCCTGTTACCCATTCCATGGGTCCCAAATCTCCAGGTTCAAGGGCATCTTCCTACCTCGAAAACATGCATGAGAAACCCAGAAGGTGGTACACCGTGTGATCGGGAAAGGTTTCTAAAACGCACCTCATTTCTCATCTCCTTGTGCTCGGGTTCGCCATTCCAGCCGCTTTACTAGCAATCTCCCTCCTTGGAGAATCAGCACCTTTAACCTCCCGTTCCGTACAGCTTGCAATTTGTCCTGAGGATGAACGGGAAGAGGGGGAGCCAATGAGAGACTAGCTCTAGGTGTTGGGACAGGCACAGGTCACTCTATTTTCCCATCAGGAAGAAGAATTAACCACAGGCTCAGCCTGCCGCCCGGAACCAGAATAGGGCCTGAGGCAATCCTGCGCTTTTGCGGCCAGCTCCCAAAAAAGCGAGTTGAAAAATGGAGCTCAGGGGCACTGCAATTCACAAACCTGCAGAGTTATAAATGATAACTCTCGTCCACAAATATATTGAGGGAAGGCAACGAAGAGGATCTGAAAGCAAGGCAGAATTGCAGGAAACAGATTTCAGGAGGTCGATTCGAATCGCCTTTAAAGCACATGAAAAGCGGCAAAACGTCGACAATGATGCCCTTGGCCAAAAAGGGCGTATGCGTTTTTTCCTGAATATATTCAGGAAAAAACGCATACGCCCTTTTTGGCCAACCAAGCAACCTGGAAAGGCAAATCAGCGCTACAAAGAAGGCTCGCTTCCCATCGGTCAAAAGGGCCATGCGGAAAAAAGTGTCAAACAAGAAATGCAGAACAGGCCATGGAGAAATGGGAGCCTTGCTACGCTGATGGGCGGGATGTAAATTGCCAACAGCCACTCTGGAGAAGTGTACGGTGTGTCCAGAAACATCGAAAAAACACAGCTTAGAGCGCATAGGGCACTTCCACTCATGGGCGTATGAATTGGGAACACTAAAAATCAGCAAGACACAGGCACCCCAAAGTTTAGGGCTGCTCTGTTGACAAGAACCTCCACTTCGTGACACCTTAAATATCCCAGGAAAGAGAAAAATGGATAAAGAAGTGGTGGTCCTTATGTACAATGGAATATCACTCAGCCATGAAATCAATGTCATAAGGCTAGTAGCAGCATGATGAGTGGCTTTAGCTACGACGATTCTAAGTGAAATAAGTCACACAGAAAAAGACACTTATCATAAGCTATCACTTATAGAGGGAATGTAAAAACCGCTACACTTGAACTGAATTACAAAACAGAACAGAGTCACACGTTTACAAAACACACTATGGCTGCTTAACGGGAAAGGTGGGGTGGGGTGATGCATAAAACAAGGGTTTCAAATGAGCTCAGATACCGTTCCATAAACCCAATATGTAATAGAAAGACCTACTCCTTGCTCAGTGAACTGGACTCAACACCCCCTATTCACCGCACAAGAATATATCTGACTAGTAAGAATCTTAAAACCTATGTATTGATATCTCTCTGGAAGTGAGTCAAGTGGCTGTAAAGCGGCAGAAACACAGCCGTGAAAAGCAGCTAAACCCCATTATAAAAATAAATTACTTTTAAAAACCCGTGAAACAAAGACAGTGAAAGAGAGAGAAATTCTTACAAAATTCGTTCAGGGGCTGTGATGCAACCTGGATTGACCATATCTAGACCCACAGCTGGAGGAGACATAAGGGTGGACACTCTCGGGGCTGAGAGGTTTGGTGAGGTTGGGGGAGCAAACGCAGAGCCTTTAAAGTAATACTGCCTGTTACCCATCCCATGGGTCCCAAATCTCCAGGTTCAAGGGCATCTTCCTACCTCGAAAACATGCATGAGAAACCCAGAAGTTGGTACACCGTGTGATCAGGAAAGGTTTCTAAAACGCACCTCTTTTCTCACCTCCTTGTGCTCGGGTTCGCCATTCCAGCCGCTTTACTAGCAATCTCCCTCCTTGGAGAATCAGCACCTTTAACCTCCCGTTCCGTACAGCTTGCAATTTGTCCTGAGGATGAACGGGAAGAGGGGGAGCCAATGAGAGACTAGCTCTAGGTGTTGGGACAGGCACAGGTCACTCTATTTTCCCATCAGGAAGAAGAATTAACCACAGGCTCAGCCTGCCGCCCGGAACCAGAATAGGGCCTGAGGCAATCCTGCGCTTTTGCGGCCAGCTCCCAAAAAAGCGAGTTGAAAAATGGAGCTCAGGGGCACTGCAATTCACAAACCTGCAGAGTTATAAATGATAACTCTCGTCCACAAATATATTGAGGGAAGGCAACGAAGAGGATCTGAAAGCAAGGCAGAATTGCAGGAAACAGATTTCAGGAGGTCGATTCCAATCGCCTTTAAAGCACATGAAAAGCGGCAAAACGTCGACAATGATACCCTTGGCCAAAAAGGGCGTATGCGTTTTTTCCTGAATATATTCAGGAAAAAACGCATACGCCCTTTTTGGCCAACCAAGCAACCTGGAAAGGCAAATCAGCGCTACAAAGAAGTATCGCTTCCCATCGGTCAAAAGGGCCATGCGGAAAAAAGTGTCAAAACCAGAAATGCAGAACAGGCCATGGAGAAATGGGACCCTTGCTACGCTGATGGGCGGGATGTAAATTGCCAACAGCCACTCTGGAGAAGTGTACGGTGTGTCCTGAAATATCGAAAAAACACAGCTTAGAGCGCATAGGGCACTTCCACTCATGGGCGTATAAATTGGGAAAACTAAAAATCAGCAAGACACAGGCACCCCAAAGTTTAGGGCTGCTCTGTTGACAAGAACCTCCACTTCGTGACACCTTAAATATCCCAGGAAAGAGAAAAATGGATAAAGAAGTGGTGGTCCTTATGTACAATGGATTATCACTCAGCCATGAAATCAATGTCATAAGGCTAGTAGCAGCATGATGAGTGGCTTTAGCTACGACGATTCTAAGTGAAATAAGTCACACAGAAAAAGACACTTATCATAAGCTATCACTTATAGAGGGAATGTAAAAACCGCTACACTTGAACTGAATTACAAAACAGAACAGAGTCACATGTTTACAAAACACACTATGGCTGCTTAACGGGAAAGGTGGGGTGGGGTGATGCATAAAACAAGGGTTTCAAATGAGCTCAGATACCGTTCCATAAACCCAATATGTAATAGAAAGACCTACTCCTTGCTCAGTGAACTGGACTCAACACCCCCTATTCACCGCACAAGAATATATCTGACTAGTAAGAATCTTAAAACCTATGTATTGATATCTCTCTGGAAGTGAGTCAAGTGGCTGTAAAGCGGCAGAAACACAGCCGTGAAAAGCAGCTAAACCCCATTATAAAAATAAATTACTTTTAAAAACCCGTGAAACAAAGACAGTGAAAGAGAGAGAAATTCTTACAAAATTCGTTCAGGGGCTGTGATGCAAACTGGATTGGCCATATGTAGACCCACAGCTGGATGAGACATAAGGGTGGACATTCTCGGGGCTGAGAGGTTTGGTGAGGTTAGGGGAGCAAACGCAGAGCCTTTAAAGTAATACTGCCTGTTACCCATCCCATGGGTCCCAAATCTGCAGGTTCAAGGGCATCTTCCTACCTCGAAAACATGCATGAGAAACCCAGAAGGTGGTACACCGTGTGATCGGGAAAGGTTTCTAAAACGCACCGCTTTTCTCATCTCCTTGTGCTCGGGTTCGCCATTCCAGCCACTTTACTAGCAATCTCCCTCCTTGGAGAATCAGCACCTTTAACCTCCCGTTCCGTACAGCTTGCAATTTGTCCTGAGGATGAACGGGAAGAGGGGGAGCCAATGAGAGACTAGCTCTAGGTGTTGGGACAGGCACAGGTCACTCTATTTTCCCATCAGGAAGAAGAATTAACCACAGGCTCAGCCTGCTGCCCGGAACCAGAATAGGGCCTGAGGCAATCCTGCGCTTTTGCGGCCAGCTCCCAAAAAAGCGAGTTGAAAAATGGAGCTCAGGGGCACTGCAATTCACAAACCTGCAGAGTTATAAATGATAACTCTCGTCCACAAATATATTGAGGGAAGGCAACGAAGAGGATCTGAAAGCAAGGCAGAATTGCAGGAAACAGATTTCAGGAGGTCGATTCGATCGCCTTTAAAGCACATGAAAAGCGGCAAAACGTCCACAATGATGCCCTTGGCCAAAAAGGGCGTATGCGTTTTTTCCTGAATATATTCAGGAAAAAACGCATACGCCCTTTTTGGCCAACCAAGCAACCTGGAAAGGCAAATCAGCGCTACAAAGAAGGCTCGCTTCCCATCGGTCAAAAGGGCCATGCGGAAAAAAGTGTCAAAACCAGAAATGCAGAACAGGCCATGGAGAAATGGGACCCTTGCTACGCTGATGGGCGGGATGTAAATTGCCAACAGCCACTCTGGAGAAGTGTACGGTGTGTCCTGAAACATCGAAAAAACACAGCTTAGAGCGCATAGGGCACTTCCACTCACGGGCATATAAATTGGGAAAACTAAAAATCAGCAAGACACAGGCACCCCAAAGTTTAGGGCTGCTCTGTTGACAAGAACCTCCACTTCGTGACACCTTAAATATCCCAGGAAAGAGAAAAATGGATAAAGAAGTGGTGGTCCTTATGTACAATGGAATATCACTCAGCCATGAAATCAATGTCATAAGGCTAGTAGCAGCATGATGAGTGGCTTTAGCTACGACGATTCTAAGTGAAATAAGTCACACAGAAAAAGACACTTATCATAAGCTATCACTTATAGAGGGAATGTAAAAACCGCTACACTTGAACTGAATTACAAAACAGAACAGAGTCACACGTTTACAAAACACACTATGGCTGCTTAACGGGAAAGGTGGGGTGGGGTGATGCATAAAACAAGGGTTTCAAATGAGCTCAGATACCGTTCCATAAACCCAATATGTAATAGAAAGACCTACTCCTTGCTCAGTGAACTGGACTCAACACCCCCTATTCACCGCACAAGAATATATCTGACTAGTAAGAATCTTAAAACCTATGTATTGATATCTCTCTGGAAGTGAGTCAAGTGGCTGTAAAGCGGCAGAAACACAGCCGTGAAAAGCAGCTAAACCCCATTATAAAAATAAATTACTTTTAAAAACCCGTGAAACAAAGACAGTGAAAGAGAGAGAAATTCTTACAAAATTCGTTCAGGGGCTGTGATGCAACCTGGATTGACCATATCTAGACCCACAGCTGGAGGAGACATAAGGGTGGACACTCTCGGGGCTGAGAGGTTTGGTGAGGTTGGGGGAGCAAACGCAGAGCCTTTACAGTAATACTGCCTGTTACCCATCCCATGGGTCCCAAATCTCCAGGTTCAAGGGCATCTTCCTACCTCGAAAACATGCATGAGAAACCCAGAAGGTGGTACACCGTGTGATCGGGAAAGGTTTCTAAAACGCACCTCTTTTCTCACCTCCTTGTGCTCGGGTTCGCCATTCCAGCCGCTTTACTAGCAATCTCCCTCCTTGGAGAATCAGCACCTTTAACCTCCCGTTCCGTACAGCTTGCAATTTGTCCTGAGGATGAACGGGAAGAGGGGGAGCCAATGAGAGACTAGCTCTAGGTGTTGGGACAGGCACAGGTCACTCTATTTTCCCATCAGGAAGAAGAATTAACCACAGGCTCAGCCTGCCGCCCGGAAGCAGAATAGGGCCTGAGGCAATCCTGCGCTTTTGCGGCCAGCTCCCAAAAAAGCGAGTTGAAAAATGGAGCTCAGGGGCACTGCAATTCACAAACCTGCAGAGTTATAAATGATAACTCTCGTCCACAAATATATTGAGGGAAGGCAACGAAGAGGATCTGAAAGCAAGGCAGAATTGCAGGAAACAGATTTCAGGAGGTCGATTCGATCGACTTTAAAGCACATGAAAAGCGGCAAAACGTCCACAATGATGCCCTTGGCCAAAAAGGGCGTATGCGTTTTTTCCTGAATATATTCAGGAAAAAACGCATACGCCCTTTTTGGCCAACCAAGCAACCTGGAAAGGCAAATCAGCGCTACAAAGAAGGCTCGCTTCCCATCGGTCAAAAGGGCCATGCGGAAAAAAGTGTCAAAACCAGAAATGCAGAACAGGCCATGGAGAAATGGGAGCCTTGCTACGCTGATGGGCGGGATGTAAATTGCCAACAGCCACTCTGGAGAAGTGTACGGTGTGTCCTGAAACATCGAAAAAACACAGTTTAGAGCGCATAGGGCACTTCCACTCACGGGCGTATAAATTGGGAAAACTAAAAATCAGCAAGACACAGGCACCCCAAAGTTTAGGGCTGCTCTGTTGACAAGAACCTCCACTTCGTGACACCTTAAATATCCCAGGAAAGAGAAAAATGGATAAAGAAGTGGTGGTCCTTATGTACAATGGAATATCACTCAGCCCTGAAATCAATGTCATAAGGCTAGTAGCAGCATGATGAGTGGCTTTAGCTACGACGATTCTAAGTGAAATAAGTCACACAGAAAAAGACACTTATCATAAGCTATCACTTATAGAGGGAATGTAAAAATCGCTACACTTGAACTGAATTACAAAAGAGAACAGAGTCACACGTTTACAAAACACACTATGGCTGCTTAACGGGAAAGGTGGGGTGGGGTGATGCATAAAACAAGGGTTTCAAATGAGGTCAGATACCGTTCCATAAACCCAATATGTAATAGAAAGACCTACTCCTTGCTCAGTGAACTGGACTCAACACCCCCTATTCACCGCACAAGAATATATCTGACTAGTAAGAATCTTAAAACCTATGTATTGATATCTCTCTGGAAGTGAGTCAAGTGGCTGTAAAGCGGCAGAAACACAGCCGTGAAAAGCAGCTAAACCCCATTATAAAAATAAATTACTTTTAAAAACCCGTGAAACAAAGACAGTGAAAGAGAGAGAAATTCTTACAAAATTCGTTCAGGGGCTGTGATGCAACCTGGATTGACCATATCTAGACCCACAGCTGGAGGAGACATAAGGGTGGACACTCTCGGGGCTGAGAGGTTTGGTGAGGTTGGGGGAGCAAACGCAGAGCCTTTAAAGTAATACTGCCTGTTACCCATCCCATGGGTCCCAAATCTCCAGGTTCAAGGGCATCTTCCTACCTCGAAAACATGCATGAGAAACCCAGAAGGTGGTACACCGTGTGATCGGGAAAGGTTTCTAAAACGCACCTCTTTTCTCACCTCCTTGTGCTCGGGTTCGCCATTCCAGCCGCTTTACTAGCAATCTCCCTCCTTGGAGAATCAGCACCTTTAACCTCCCGTTCCGTACAGCTTGCAATTTGTCCTGAGGATGAACGGGAAGAGGGGGAGCCAATGAGAGACTAGCTCTAGGTGTTGGGACAGGCACAGGTCACTCTATTTTCCCATCAGAAAGAAGAATTAACCACAGGCTCAGCCTGCCGCCCGGAACCAGAATAGGGCCTGAGGCAATCCTGCGCTTTTGCGGCCAGCTCCCAAAAAAGCGAGTTGAAAAATGGAGCTCAGGGGCACTGCAATTCACAAACCTGCAGAGTTATAAATGATAACTCTCGTCCACAAATATATTGAGGGAAGGCAACGAAGAGGATCTGAAAGCAAGGCAGAATTGCAGGAAACAGATTTCAGGAGGTCGATTCGAATCGCCTTTAAAGCACATGAAAAGCGGCAAAACGTCGACAATGATGCCCTTGGCCAAAAAGGGCGTATGCGTTTTTTCCTGAATATATTCAGGAAAAAACGCATACGCCCTTTTTGGCCAACCAAGCAACCTGGAAAGGCAAATCAGCGCTACAAAGAAGTCTCGCTTCCCATCGGTCAAAAGGGCCATGCGGAAAAAAGTGTCAAAACCAGAAATGCAGAACAGGCCATGGAGAAATGGGAGCCTTGCTACGCTGATGGGCGGGATGTAAATTGCCAACAGCCACTCTGGAGAAGTGTACGGTGTGTCCTGAAACATCGAAAAAACACAGCTTAGAGCGCATAGGGCACTTCCACTCATGGGCGTATAAATTGGGAAAACTAAAAATCAGCAAGACACAGGCACCCCAAAGTTTAGGGCTGCTCTGTTGACAAGAACTTCCACTTCGTGACACCTTAAATATCCCAGGAAAGAGAAAAATGGATAAAGAAGTGGTGGTCCTTATGTACAATGGAATATCACTCAGCCCTGAAATCAATGTCATAAGGCTAGTAGCAGCATGATGAGTGGCTTTAGCTACGACGATTCTAAGTGAAATAAGTCACACAGAAAAAGACACTTATCATAAGCTATCACTTATAGAGGGAATGTAAAAACCGCTACACTTGAACTGAATTACAAAACAGAACAGAGTCACACGTTTACAAAACACACTATGGCTGCTTAACGGGAAAGGTGGGGTGGGGTGATGCATAAAACAAGGGTTTCAAATGAGCTCAGATACCGTTCCATAAACCCAATATGTAATAGAAAGACCTACTCCTTGCTCAGTGAACTGGACTCAACACCCCCTATTCACCGCACAAGAATATATCTGACTAGTAAGAATCTTAAAACCTATGTATTGATATCTCTCTGGAAGTGAGTCAAGTGGCTGTAAAGCGGCAGAAACACAGCCGTGAAAAGCAGCTAAACCCCATTATAAAAATAAATTACTTTTAAAAACCCGTGAAACAAAGACAGTGAAAGAGAGAGAAATTCTTACAAAATTCGTTCAGGGGCTGTGATGCAACCTGGATTGACCATATCTAGACCCACAGCTGGAGGAGACATAAGGGTGGACACTCTCGGGGCTGAGAGGTTTGGTGAGGTTGGGGGAGCAAACGCAGAGCCTTTACAGTAATACTGCCTGTTACCCATCCCATGGGTCCCAAATCTCCAGGTTCAAGGGCATCTTCCTACCTCGAAAACATGCATGAGAAACCCAGAAGTTGGTACACCATGTGATCGGGAAAGGTTTCTAAAACGCACCTCATTTCTCATCTCCTTGTGCTCGGGTTCGCCATTCCAGCCGCTTTACTAGCAATCTCCCTCTTTGGAGAATCAGCACCTTTAACCTCCCGTTCCGTACAGCTTGCAATTTGTCCTGAGGATGAATGGGAAGAGGGGGAGCCAATGAGAGACTAGCTCTAGGTGTTGGGACAGGCACAGGTCACTCTATTTTCCCATCAGGAAGAAGAATTAACCACAGGCTCAGCCTGCTTCCCGGAACCAGAATAGGGCCTGAGGCAATCCTGCGCTTTTGCGGCCAGCTCCCAAAAAAGCGAGTTGAAAAATGGAGCTCAGGGGCACTGCAATTCACAAACCTGCCGAGTTATAAATGATAACTCTTGTCCACAAATATATTGAGGGAAGGCAACGAAGAGGATCTGAAAGCAAGGCAGAATTGCAGGAAAGAGATTTCAGGAGGTCGATTCGAATCGCCTTTAAAGCACATGAAAAGCGGCAAAACGTCCACAATGATGCCCTTGGCCAAAAAGGGCGTATGCGTTTTTTCCTGAATATATTCAGGAAAAAACGCATACGCCCTTTTTGGCCAACCAAGCAACCTGGAAAGGCAAATCAGCGCTACAAAGAAGGCTCGCTTCCCATCGGTCAAAAGGGCCATGCGGAAAAAAGTGTCAAAACCAGAAATGCAGAACAGGCCATGGAGAAATGGGAGCCTTGCTACGCTGATGGGCGGGATGTAAATTGCCAACAGCCACTCTGGAGAAGTGTACGGTGTGTCCTGAAACATCGAAAAAACACAGCTTAGAGCGCATAGGGCACTTCCACTCACGGGCGTATAAATTGGGAAAACTAAAAATCAGCAAGACACAGGCACCCCAAAGTTTAGGGCTGCTCTGTTGACAAGAACCTCCACTTCGTGACACCTTAAATATCCCAGGAAAGAGAAAAATGGATAAAGAAGTGGTGGTCCTTATGTACAATGGAATATCACTCAGCCCTGAAATCAATGTCATAAGGCTAGTAGCAGCATGATGAGTGGCTTTAGCTACGACGATTCTAAGTGAAATAAGTCACACAGAAAAAGACACTTATCATAAGCTATCACTTATAGAGGGAATGTAAAAACCGCTACACTTGAACTGAATTACAAAACAGAACAGAGTCACACGTTTACAAAACACACTATGGCTGCTTAACGGGAAAGGTGGGGTGGGGTGATGCATAAAACAAGGGTTTCAAATGAGCTCAGATACCGTTCCATAAACCCAATATGTAATAGAAAGACCTACTCCTTGCTCAGTGAACTGGACTCAACACCCCCTATTCACCGCACAAGAATATATCTGACTAGTAAGAATCTTAAAACCTATGTATTGATATCTCTCTGGAAGTGAGTCAAGTGGCTGTAAAGCGGCAGAAACACAGCCGTGAAAAGCAGCTAAACCCCATTATAAAAATAAATTACTTTTAAAAACCCGTGAAACAAAGACAGTGAAAGAGAGAGAAATTCTTACAAAATTCGTTCAGGGGCTGTGATGCAACCTGGATTGACCATATCTAGACCCACAGCTGGAGGAGACATAAGGGTGGACACTCTCGGGGCTGAGAGGTTTGGTGAGGTTGGGGGAGCAAACGCAGAGCCTTTAAAGTAATACTGCCTGTTACCCATCCCATGGGTCCCAAATCTCCAGGTTCAAGGGCATCTTCCTACCTCGAAAACATGCATGAGAAACCCAGAAGGTGGTACACCGTGTGATCGGGAAAGGTTTCTAAAACGCACCTCTTTTCTCACCTCCTTGTGCTCGGGTTCGCCATTCCAGCCGCTTTACTAGCAATCTCCCTCCTTGGAGAATCAGCACCTTTAACCTCCCGTTCCGTACAGCTTGCAATTTGTCCTGAGGATGAACGGGAAGAGGGGGAGCCAATGAGAGACTAGCTCTAGGTGTTGGGACAGGCACAGGTCACTCTATTTTCCCATCAGGAAGAAGAATTAACCACAGGCTCAGCCTGCCGCCCGGAACCAGAATAGGGCCTGAGGCAATCCTGCGCTTTTGCGGCCAGCTCCCAAAAAAGCGAGTTGAAAAATGGAGCTCAGGGGCACTGCAATTCACAAACCTGCAGAGTTATAAATGATAACTCTCGTCCACAAATATATTGAGGGAAGGCAACGAAGAGGATCTGAAAGCAAGGCAGAATTGCAGGAAACAGATTTCAGGAGGTCGATTCGAATCGCCTTTAAAGCACATGAAAAGTGGCAAAACGTCCACAATGATACCCTTTGCCAAAAAGGGCGTATGCGTTTTTTCCTGAATATATTCAGGAAAAAACGCATACGCCCTTTTTGGCCAACCAAGCAACCTGGAAAGGCAAATCAGCGCTACAAAGAAGTCTCGCTTCCCATCGGTCAAAAGGGCCATGCGGAAAAAAGTGTCAAAACCAGAAATGCAGAACAGGCCATGGAGAAATGGAACCCTTGCTACGCTGATGGGCGGGATGTAAATTGCCAACAGCCACTCTGGAGAAGTGTACGGTGTGTCCTGAAACATCGAAAAAACACAGCTTAGAGCACATAGGGCACTTCTACTCACGGGCGTATAAATTGGGAACACTAAAAATCAGCAAGACACAGGCACCCCAAAGTTTAGGGCTGCTCTGTTGACAAGAACCTCCACTTCGTGACACCTTAAATATCCCAGGAAAGAGAAAAATGGATAAAGAAGTGGTGGTCCTTATGTACAATGGATTATCACTCAGCCATGAAATCAATGTCATAAGGCTAGTAGCAGCATGATGAGTGGCTTTAGCTACGACGATTCTAAGTGAAATAAGTCACACAGAAAAAGACACTTATCATAAGCTATCACTTATAGAGGGAATGTAAAAACCGCTACACTTGAACTGAATTACAAAACAGAACAGAGTCACACGTTTACAAAACACACTATGGCTGCTTAACGGGAAAGGTGGGGTGGGGTGATGCATAAAACAAGGGTTTCAAATGAGCTCAGATACCGTTCCATAAACCCAATATGTAATAGAAAGACCTACTCCTTGCTCAGTGAACTGGACTCAACACCCCCTATTCACCGCACAAGAATATATCTGACTAGTAAGAATCTTAAAACCTATGTATTGATATCTCTCTGGAAGTGAGTCAAGTGGCTGTAAAGCGGCAGAAAAACAGCCGTGAAAAGCAGCTAAACCCCATTATAAAAATAAATTACTTTTAAAAACCCGTGAAACAAAGACAGTGAAAGAGAGAGAAATTCTTACAAAATTCGTTCAGGGGCTGTGATGCAACCTGGATTGACCATATCTAGACCCACAGCTGGAGGAGACATAAGGGTGGACACTCTCGGGGCTGAGAGGTTTGGTGAGGTTGGGGGAGCAAACGCAGAGCCTTTACAGTAATACTGCCTGTTACCCATCCCATGGGTCCCAAATCTCCAGGTTCAAGGGCATCTTCCTACCTCAAAAACATGCATGAGAAACCCAGAAGGTGGTACACCGTGTGATCGGGAAAGGTTTCTAAAACGCACCTCATTTCTCATCTCCTTGTGCTCGGGTTCGCCATTCCAGCCGCTTTACTAGCAATCTCCCTCCTTGGAGAATCAGCACCTTTAACCTCCCGTTCCGTACAGCTTGCAATTTGTCCTGAGGATGAACGGGAAGAGGGGGAGCCAATGAGAGACTAGCTCTAGGTGTTGGGACAGGCACAGGTCACTCTATTTTCCCATCAGGAAGAAGAATTAACCACAGGCTCAGCCTGCCGCCCGGAACCAGAATAGGGCCTGAGGCAATCCTGCGCTTTTGCGGCCAGCTCCCAAAAAAGCGAGTTGAAAAATGGAGCTCAGGGGCACTGCAATTCACAAACCTGCAGAGTTATAAATGATAACTCTCGTCCACAAATATATTGAGGGAAGGCAACGAAGAGGATCTGAAAGCAAGGCAGAATTGCAGGAAACAGATTTCAGGAGGTCGATTCGAATCGCCTTTAAAGCACATGAAAAGCAGCAAAACGTCGACAATGATGCCCTTGGCCAAAAAGGGCGTATGCGTTTTTTCCTGAATATATTCAGGAAAAAACGCATACGCCCTTTTTGGCCAACCAAGCAACCTGGAAAGGCAAATCAGCGCTACAAAGAAGTCTCGCTTCCCATCGGTCAAAAGGGCCATGCGGAAAAAAGTGTCAAAACCAGAAATGCAGAACAGGCCATGGAGAAATGGGAGCCTTGCTACGCTGATGGGCGGGATGTAAATTGCCAACAGCCACTCTGGAGAAGTGTACGGTGTGTCCTGAAACATCGAAAAAACACAGCTTAGAGCGCATAGGGCACTTCCACTCATGGGCGTATAAATTGGGAAAACTAAAAATCAGCAAGACACAGGCACCCCAAAGTTTAGGGCTGCTCTGTTGACAAGAACTTCCACTTCGTGACACCTTAAATATCCCAGGAAAGAGAAAAATGGATAAAGAAGTGGTGGTCCTTATGTACAATGGAATATCACTCAGCCCTGAAATCAATGTCATAAGGCTAGTAGCAGCATGATGAGTGGCTTTAGCTACGACGATTCTAAGTGAAATAAGTCACACAGAAAAAGACACTTATCATAAGCTATCACTTATAGAGGGAATGTAAAAACCGCTACACTTGAACTGAATTACAAAACAGAACAGAGTCACACGTTTACAAAACACACTATGGCTGCTTAACGGGAAAGGTGGGGTGGGGTGATGCATAAAACAAGGGTTTCAAATGAGCTCAGATACCGTTCCATAAACCCAATATGTAATAGAAAGACCTACTCCTTGCTCAGTGAACTGGACTCAACACCCCCTATTCACCGCACAAGAATATATCTGACTAGTAAGAATCTTAAAACCTATGTATTGATATCTCTCTGGAAGTGAGTCAAGTGGCTGTAAAGCGGCAGAAACACAGCCGTGAAAAGCAGCTAAACCCCATTATAAAAATAAATTACTTTTAAAAACCCGTGAAACAAAGACAGTGAAAGAGAGAGAAATTCTTACAAAATTCGTTCAGGGGCTGTGATGCAACCTGGATTGACCATATCTAGACCCACAGCTGGAGGAGACATAAGGGTGGACACTCTCGGGGCTGAGAGGTTTGGTGAGGTTGGGGGAGCAAACGCAGAGCCTTTACAGTAATACTGCCTGTTACCCATCCCATGGGTCCCAAATCTCCAGGTTCAAGGGCATCTTCCTACCTCGAAAACATGCATGAGAAACCCAGAAGTTGGTACACCATGTGATCGGGAAAGGTTTCTAAAACGCACCTCATTTCTCATCTCCTTGTGCTCGGGTTCGCCATTCCAGCCGCTTTACTAGCAATCTCCCTCCTTGGAGAATCAGCACCTTTAACCTCCCGTTCCGTACAGCTTGCAATTTGTCCTGAGGATGAATGGGAAGAGGGGGAGCCAATGAGAGACTAGCTCTAGGTGTTGGGACAGGCACAGGTCACTCTATTTTCCCATCAGGAAGAAGAATTAACCACAGGCTCAGCCTGCCGCCCGGAACCAGAATAGGGCCTGAGGCAATCCTGCGCTTTTGCGGCCAGCTCCCAAAAAAGCGAGTTGAAAAATGGAGCTCAGGGGCACTGCAATTCACAAACCTGCCGAGTTATAAATGATAACTCTTGTCCACAAATATATTGAGGGAAGGCAACGAAGAGGAATTGAAAGCAAGGCAGAATTGCAGGAAACAGATTTCAGGAGGTCGATTCGAATCGCCTTTAAAGCACATGAAAAGCGGCAAAACGTCGACAATGATGCCCTTGGCCAAAAAGGGCGTATGCGTTTTTTCCTGAATATATTCAGGAAAAAACGCATACGCCCTTTTTGGCCAACCAAGCAACCTGGAAAGGCAAATCAGCGCTACAAAGAAGGCTCGCTTCCCATCGGTCAAAAGGGCCATGCGGAAAAAAGTGTCAAAACCAGAAATGCAGAACAGGCCATGGAGAAATGGGAGCCTTGCTACGCTGATGGGCGGGATGTAAATTGCCAACAGCCACTCTGGAGAAGTGTACGGTGTGTCCTGAAACATCGAAAAAACACAGCTTAGAGCGCATAGGGCACTTCCACTCACGGGCGTATAAATTGGGAAAACTAAAAATCAGCAAGACACAGGCACCCCAAAGTTTAGGGCTGCTCTGTTGACAAGAACCTCCACTTCGTGACACCTTAAATATCCCAGGAAAGAGAAAAATGGATAAAGAAGTGGTGGTCCTTATGTACAATGGAATATCACTCAGCCCTGAAATCAATGTCATAAGGCTAGTAGCAGCATGATGAGTGGCTTTAGCTACGACGATTCTAAGTGAAATAAGTCACACAGAAAAAGACACTTATCATAAGCTATCACTTATAGAGGGAATGTAAAAACCGCTACACTTGAACTGAATTACAAAACAGAACAGAGTCACATGTTTACAAAACACACTATGGCTGCTTAACGGGAAAGGTGGGGTGGGGTGATGCATAAAACAAGGGTTTCAAATGAGCTCAGATACCGTTCCATAAACCCAATATGTAATAGAAAGACCTACTCCTTGCTCAGTGAACTGGACTCAACACCCCCTATTCACCGCACAAGAATATATCTGACTAGTAAGAATCTTAAAACCTATGTATTGATATCTCTCTGGAAGTGAGTCAAGTGGCTGTAAAGCGGCAGAAACACAGCCGTGAAAAGCAGCTAAACCCCATTATAAAAATAAATTACTTTTAAAAACCCGTGAAACAAAGACAGTGAAAGAGAGAGAAATTCTTACAAAATTCGTTCAGGGGCTGTGATGCAACCTGGATTGACCATATCTAGACCCACAGCTGGAGGAGACATAAGGGTGGACACTCTCGGGGCTGAGAGGTTTGGTGAGGTTGGGGGAGCAAACGCAGAGCCTTTAAAGTAATACTGCCTGTTACCCATCCCATGGGTCCCAAATCTCCAGGTTCAAGGGCATCTTCCTACCTCGAAAACATGCATGAGAAACCCAGAAGGTGGTACACCGTGTGATCGGGAAAGGTTTCTAAAACGCACCTCATTTCTCATCTCCTTGTGCTCGGGTTCGCCATTCCAGCCGCTTTACTAGCAATCTCCCTCCTTGGAGAATCAGCACCTTTAACCTCCCGTTCCGTACAGCTTGCAATTTGTCCTGAGGATGAACGGGAAGAGGGGGAGCCAATGAGAGACTAGCTCTAGGTGTTGGGACAGGCACAGGTCACTCTATTTTCCCATCAGGAAGAAGAATTAACCACAGGCTCAGCCTGCCGCCCGGAACCAGAAGAGGGCCTGAGGCAATCCTGCGCTTTTGCGGCCAGCTCCCAAGAAAGCGAGTTGAAAAATGGAGCTCAGGGGCACTGCAATTCACAAACCTGCAGAGTTATAAATGATAACTCTCGTCCACAAATATATTGAGGGAAGGCAACGAAGAGGATCTGAAAGCAAGGCAGAATTGCAGGAAACAGATTTCAGGAGGTCGATTCGAATCGCCTTTAAAGCACATGAAAAGCGGCAAAACGTCGACAATGATGCCCTTGGCCAAAAAGGGCGTATGCGTTTTTTCCTGAATATATTCAGGAAAAAACGCATACGCCCTTTTTGGCCAACCAAGCAACCTGGAAAGGCAAATCAGCGCTACAAAGAAGTCTCGCTTCCCATCGGTCAAAAGGGCCATGCGGAAAAAAGTGTCAAACAAGAAATGCAGAACAGGCCATTGAGAAATGGGAGCCTTGCTACGCTGATGGGCGGGATGTAAATTGCCAACAGCCACTCTGGAGAAGTGTACGGTGTGTCCTGAAACATCGAAAAAACACAGCTTAGAGCGCATAGGGCACTTCCACTCACGGGCATATAAATTGGGAAAACTAAAAATCAGCAAGACACAGGCACCCCAAAGTTTAGGGCTGCTCTGTTGACAAGAACCTCCACTTCGTGACACCTTAAATATCCCAGGAAAGAGAAAAATGGATAAAGAAGTGGTGGTCCTTATGTACAATGGAATATCACTCAGCCATGAAATCAATGTCATAAGGCTAGTAGCAGCATGATGAGTGGCTTTAGCTACGACGATTCTAAGTGAAATAAGTCACACAGAAAAAGACACTTATCATAAGCTATCACTTATAGAGGGAATGTAAAAACCGCTACACTTGAACTGAATTACAAAACAGAACAGAGTCACACGTTTACAAAACACACTATGGCTGCTTAACGGGAAAGGTGGGGTGGGGTGATGCATAAAACAAGGGTTTCAAATGAGCTCAGATAGCGTTCCATAAACCCAGTATGTAATAGAAAGACCTACTCCTTGCTCAGTGAACTGGACTCAACACCCCCTATTCACCGCACAAGAATATATCTGACTAGTAAGAATCTTAAAACCTATGTATTGATATCTCTCTGGAAGTGAGTCAAGTGGCTGTAAAGCGGCAGAAACACAGCCGTGAAAAGCAGCTAAACCGCATTATAAAAATAAATTACTTTTAAAAACCCGTGAAACAAAGACAGTGAAAGAGAGAGAAATTCTTACAAAATTCGTTCAGGGGCTGTGATGCAACCTGGATTGACCATATCTAGACCCACAGCTGGAGGAGACATAAGGGTGGACACTCTCGGGGCTGAGAGGTTTGGTGAGGTTGGGGGAGCAAACGCAGAGCCTTTAAAGTAATACTGCCTGTTACCCATCCCATGGGTCCCAAATCTCCAGGTTCAAGGGCATCTTCCTACCTCGAAAACATGCATGAGAAACCCAGAAGGTGGTACACCGTGTGATCGGGAAAGGTTTCTAAAACGCACCTCATTTCTCATCTCCTTGTGCTCGGGTTCGCCATTCCAGCCGCTTTACTAGCAATCTCCCTCCTTGGAGAATCAGCACCTTTAACCTCCCGTTCCGTACAGCTTGCAATTTGTCCTGAGGATGAACGGGAAGAGGGGGAGCCAATGAGAGACTAGCTCTAGGTGTTGGGACAGGCACAGGTCACTCTATTTTCCCATCAGGAAGAAGAATTAACCACAGGCTCAGCCTGCCGCCCGGAACCAGAATAGGGCCTGAGGCAATCCTGCGCTTTTGCGGCCAGCTCCCAAAAAAGCGAGTTGAAAAATGGAGCTCAGGGGCACTGCAATTCACAAACCTGCAGAGTTATAAATGATAACTCTCGTCCACAAATATATTGAGGGAAGGCAACGAAGAGGATCTGAAAGCAAGGCAGAATTGCAGGAAACAGATTTCAGGAGGTCGATTCGAATCGCCTTTAAAGCACATGAAAAGCGGCAAAACGTCGACAATGATGCCCTTGGCCAAAAAGGGCGTATGCGTTTTTTCCTGAATATATTCAGGAAAAAACGCATACGCCCTTTTTGGCCAACCAAGCAACCTGGAAAGGCAAATCAGCGCTACAAAGAAGTCTCGCTTCCCATCGGTCAAAAGGGCCATGCGGAAAAAAGTGTCAAACAAGAAATGCAGAACAGGCCATGGAGAAATGGGAGCCTTGCTACGCTGATGGGCGGGATGTAAATTGCCAACAGCCACTCTGGAGAAGTGTACGGTGTGTCCAGAAACATCGAAAAAACACAGCTTAGAGCGCATAGGGCACTTCCACTCATGGGCGTATGAATTGGGAACACTAAAAATCAGCAAGACACAGGCACCCCAAAGTTTAGGGCTGCTCTGTTGACAAGAACCTCCACTTCGTGACACCTTAAATATCCCAGGAAAGAGAAAAATGGATAAAGAAGTGGTGGTCCTTATGTACAATGGAATATCACTCAGCCATGAAATCAATGTCATAAGGCTAGTAGCAGCATGATGAGTGGCTTTAGCTACGACGATTCTAAGTGAAATAAGTCACACAGAAAAAGACACTTATCATAAGCTATCACTTATAGAGGGAATGTAAAAACCGCTACACTTGAACTGAATTACAAAACAGAACAGAGTCACACGTTTACAAAACACACTATGGCTGCTTAACGGGAAAGGTGGGGTGGGGTGATGCATAAAACAAGGGTTTCAAATGAGCTCAGATACCGTTCCATAAACCCAATATGTAATAGAAAGACCTACTCCTTGCTCAGTGAACTGGACTCAACACCCCCTATTCACCGCACAAGAATATATCTGACTAGTAAGAATCTTAAAACCTATGTATTGATATCTCTCTGGAAGTGAGTCAAGTGGCTGTAAAGCGGCAGAAACACAGCCGTGAAAAGCAGCTAAACCCCATTATAAAAATAAATTACTTTTAAAAACCCGTGAAACAAAGACAGTGAAAGAGAGAGAAATTCTTACAAAATTCGTTCAGGGGCTGTGATGCAACCTGGATTGACCATATCTAGACCCACAGCTGGAGGAGACATAAGGGTGGACACTCTCGGGGCTGAGAGGTTTGGTGAGGTTGAGGGAGCAAACGCAGAGCCTTTAAAGTAATACTGCCTGTTACCCATCCCATGGGTCCCAAATCTCCAGGTTCAAGGGCATCTTCCTACCTCGAAAACATGCATGAGAAACCCAGAAGTTGGTACACCGTGTGATCAGGAAAGGTTTCTAAAACGCACCTCTTTTCTCACCTCCTTGTGCTCGGGTTCGCCATTCCAGCCGCTTTACTAGCAATCTCCCTCCTTGGAGAATCAGCACCTTTAACCTCCCGTTCCGTACAGCTTGCAATTTGTCCTGAGGATGAACGGGAAGAGGGGGAGCCAATGAGAGACTAGCTCTAGGTGTTGGGACAGGCACAGGTCACTCTATTTTCCCATCAGGAAGAAGAATTAACCACAGGCTCAGCCTGCCGCCCGGAAGCAGAATAGGGCCTGAGGCAATCCTGCGCTTTTGCGGCCAGCTCCCAAAAAAGCGAGTTGAAAAATGGAGCTCAGGGGCACTGCAATTCACAAACCTGCAGAGTTATAAATGATAACTCTCGTCCACAAATATATTGAGGGAAGGCAACGAAGAGGATCTGAAAGCAAGGCAGAATTGCAGGAAACAGATTTCAGGAGGTCGATTCCAATCGCCTTTAAAGCACATGAAAAGCGGCAAAACGTCGACAATGATACCCTTGGCCAAAAAGGGCGTATGCGTTTTTTCCTGAATATATTCAGGAAAAAACGCATACGCCCTTTTTGGCCAACCAAGCAACCTGGAAAGGCAAATCAGCGCTACAAAGAAGTCTCGCTTCCCATCGGTCAAAAGGGCCATGCGGAAAAAAGTGTCAAAACCAGAAATGCAGAACAGGCCATGGAGAAATGGGAGCCTTGCTACGCTGATGGGCGGGATGTAAATTGCCAACAGCCACTCTGGAGAAGTGTACGGTGTGTCCTGAAACATCGAAAAAACACAGCTTAGAGCGCATAGGGCACTTCCACTCATGGGCGTATAAATTGGGAAAACTAAAAATCAGCAAGACACAGGCACCCCAAAGTTTAGGGCTGCTCTGTTGACAAGAACCTCCACTTCGTGACACCTTAAATATCCCAGGAAAGAGAAAAATGGATAAAGAAGTGGTGGTCCTTATGTACAATGGATTATCACTCAGCCATGAAATCAATGTCATAAGGCTAGTAGCAGCATGATGAGTGGCTTTAGCTACGACGATTCTAAGTGAAATAAGTCACACAGAAAAAGACACTTATCATAAGCTATCACTTATAGAGGGAATGTAAAAACCGCTACACTTGAACTGAATTACAAAACAGAACAGAGTCACATGTTTACAAAACACACTATGGCTGCTTAACGGGAAAGGTGGGGTGGGGTGATGCATAAAACAAGGGTTTCAAATGAGCTCAGATACCGTTCCATAAACCCAATATGTAATAGAAAGACCTACTCCTTGCTCAGTGAACTGGACTCAACACCCCCTATTCACCGCACAAGAATATATCTGACTAGTAAGAATCTTAAAACCTATGTATTGATATCTCTCTGGAAGTGAGTCAAGTGGCTGTAAAGCGGCAGAAACACAGCCGTGAAAAGCAGCTAAACCCCATTATAAAAATAAATTACTTTTAAAAACCCGTGAAACAAAGACAGTGAAAGAGAGAGAAATTCTTACAAAATTCGTTCAGGGGCTGTGATGCAAACTGGATTGGCCATATGTAGACCCACAGCTGGATGAGACATAAGGGTGGACATTCTCGGGGCTGAGAGGTTTGGTGAGGTTAGGGGAGCAAACGCAGAGCCTTTAAAGTAATACTGCCTATTACCCATCCCATGGGTCCCAAATCTCCAGGTTCAAGGGCATCTTCCTACCTCGAAAACATGCATGAGAAACCCAGAAGGTGGTACACCGTGTGATCGGGAAAGGTTTCTAAAACGCACCGCTTTTCTCATCTCCTTGTGCTCGGGTTCGCCATTCCAGCCACTTTACTAGCAATCTCCCTCCTTGGAGAATCAGCACCTTTAACCTCCCGTTCCGTACAGCTTGCAATTTGTCCTGAGGATGAACGGGAAGAGGGGGAGCCAATGAGAGACTAGCTCTAGGTGTTGGGACAGGCACAGGTCACTCTATTTTCCCATCAGGAAGAAGAATTAACCACAGGCTCAGCCTGCTGCCCGGAACCAGAATAGGGCCTGAGGCAATCCTGCGCTTTTGCGGCCAGCTCCCAAAAAAGCGAGTTGAAAAATGGAGCTCAGGGGCACTGCAATTCACAAACCTGCAGAGTTATAAATGATAACTCTCGTCCACAAATATATTGAGGGAAGGCAACGAAGAGGATCTGAAAGCAAGGCAGAATTGCAGGAAACAGATTTCAGGAGGTCGATTCGATCGCCTTTAAAGCACATGAAAAGCGGCAAAACGGCCACAATGATGCCCTTGGCCAAAAAGGGCGTATGCGTTTTTTCCTGAATATATTCAGGAAAAAACGCATACGCCCTTTTTGGCCAACCAAGCAACCTGGAAAGGCAAATCAGCGCTACAAAGAAGGCTCGCTTCCCATCGGTCAAAAGGGCCATGCGGAAAAAAGTGTCAAAACCAGAAATGCAGAACAGGCCATGGAGAAATGGGACCCTTGCTACGCTGATGGGCGGGATGTAAATTGCCAACAGCCACTCTGGAGAAGTGTACGGTGTGTCCTGAAACATCGAAAAAACACAGCTTAGAGCGCATAGGGCACTTCCACTCACGGGCATATAAATTGGGAAAACTAAAAATCAGCAAGACACAGGCACCCCAAAGTTTAGGGCTGCTCTGTTGACAAGAACCTCCACTTCGTGACACCTTAAATATCCCAGGAAAGAGAAAAATGGATAAAGAAGTGGTGGTCCTTATGTACAATGGAATATCACTCAGCCATGAAATCAATGTCATAAGGCTAGTAGCAGCATGATGAGTGGCTTTAGCTACGACGATTCTAAGTGAAATAAGTCACACAGAAAAAGACACTTATCATAAGCTATCACTTATAGAGGGAATGTAAAAACCGCTACACTTGAACTGAATTACAAAACAGAACAGAGTCACACGTTTACAAAACACACTATGGCTGCTTAACGGGAAAGGTGGGGTGGGGTGATGCATAAAACAAGGGTTTCAAATGAGCTCAGATACCGTTCCATAAACCCAATATGTAATAGAAAGACCTACTCCTTGCTCAGTGAACTGGACTCAACACCCCCTATTCACCGCACAAGAATATATCTGACTAGTAAGAATCTTAAAACCTATGTATTGATATCTCTCTGGAAGTGAGTCAAGTGGCTGTAAAGCGGCAGAAACACAGCCGTGAAAAGCAGCTAAACCCCATTATAAAAATAAATTACTTTTAAAAACCCGTGAAACAAAGACAGTGAAAGAGAGAGAAATTCTTACAAAATTCGTTCAGGGGCTGTGATGCAACCTGGATTGACCATATCTAGACCCACAGCTGGAGGAGACATAAGGGTGGACACTCTCGGGGCTGAGAGGTTTGGTGAGGTTGGGGGAGCAAACGCAGAGCCTTTACAGTAATACTGCCTGTTACCCATCCCATGGGTCCCAAATCTCCAGGTTCAAGGGCATCTTCCTACCTCGAAAACATGCATGAGAAACCCAGAAGGTGGTACACCGTGTGATCGGGAAAGGTTTCTAAAACGCACCTCTTTTCTCACCTCCTTGTGCTCGGGTTCGCCATTCCAGCCGCTTTACTAGCAATCTCCCTCCTTGGAGAATCAGCACCTTTAACCTCCCGTTCCGTACAGCTTGCAATTTGTCCTGAGGATGAACGGGAAGAGGGGGAGCCAATGAGAGACTAGCTCTAGGTGTTGGGACAGGCACAGGTCACTCTATTTTCCCATCAGGAAGAAGAATTAACCACAGGCTCAGCCTGCCGCCCGGAAGCAGAATAGGGCCTGAGGCAATCCTGCGCTTTTGCGGCCAGCTCCCAAAAAAGCGAGTTGAAAAATGGAGCTCAGGGGCACTGCAATTCACAAACCTGCAGAGTTATAAATGATAACTCTCGTCCACAAATATATTGAGGGAAGGCAACGAAGAGGATCTGAAAGCAAGGCAGAATTGCAGGAAACAGATTTCAGGAGGTCGATTCGATCGCCTTTAAAGCACATGAAAAGCGGCAAAACGGCCACAATGATGCCCTTGGCCAAAAAGGGCGTATGCGTTTTTTCCTGAATATATTCAGGAAAAAACGCATACGCCCTTTTTGGCCAACCAAGCAACCTGGAAAGGCAAATCAGCGCTACAAAGAAGGCTCGCTTCCCATCGGTCAAAAGGGCCATGCGGAAAAAAGTGTCAAAACCAGAAATGCAGAACAGGCCATGGAGAAATGGGACCCTTGCTACGCTGATGGGCGGGATGTAAATTGCCAACAGCCACTCTGGAGAAGTGTACGGTGTGTCCTGAAACATCGAAAAAACACAGCTTAGAGCGCATAGGGCACTTCCACTCACGGGCATATAAATTGGGAAAACTAAAAATCAGCAAGACACAGGCACCCCAAAGTTTAGGGCTGCTCTGTTGACAAGAACCTCCACTTCGTGACACCTTAAATATCCCAGGAAAGAGAAAAATGGATAAAGAAGTGGTGGTCCTTATGTACAATGGAATATCACTCAGCCATGAAATCAATGTCATAAGGCTAGTAGCAGCATGATGAGTGGCTTTAGCTACGACGATTCTAAGTGAAATAAGTCACACAGAAAAAGACACTTATCATAAGCTATCACTTATAGAGGGAATGTAAAAACCGCTACACTTGAACTGAATTACAAAACAGAACAGAGTCACACGTTTACAAAACACACTATGGCTGCTTAACGGGAAAGGTGGGGTGGGGTGATGCATAAAACAAGGGTTTCAAATGAGCTCAGATACCGTTCCATAAACCCAATATGTAATAGAAAGACCTACTCCTTGCTCAGTGAACTGGACTCAACACCCCCTATTCACCGCACAAGAATATATCTGACTAGTAAGAATCTTAAAACCTATGTATTGATATCTCTCTGGAAGTGAGTCAAGTGGCTGTAAAGCGGCAGAAACACAGCCGTGAAAAGCAGCTAAACCCCATTATAAAAATAAATTACTTTTAAAAACCCGTGAAACAAAGACAGTGAAAGAGAGAGAAATTCTTACAAAATTCGTTCAGGGGCTGTGATGCAACCTGGATTGACCATATCTAGACCCACAGCTGGAGGAGACATAAGGGTGGACACTCTCGGGGCTGAGAGGTTTGGTGAGGTTGGGGGAGCAAACGCAGAGCCTTTACAGTAATACTGCCTGTTACCCATCCCATGGGTCCCAAATCTCCAGGTTCAAGGGCATCTTCCTACCTCGAAAACATGCATGAGAAACCCAGAAGGTGGTACACCGTGTGATCGGGAAAGGTTTCTAAAACGCACCTCTTTTCTCACCTCCTTGTGCTCGGGTTCGCCATTCCAGCCGCTTTACTAGCAATCTCCCTCCTTGGAGAATCAGCACCTTTAACCTCCCGTTCCGTACAGCTTGCAATTTGTCCTGAGGATGAACGGGAAGAGGGGGAGCCAATGAGAGACTAGCTCTAGGTGTTGGGACAGGGACAGGTCACTCTATTTTCCCATCAGGAAGAAGAATTAACCACAGGCTCAGCCTGCCGCCCGGAAGCAGAATAGGGCCTGAGGCAATCCTGCGCTTTTGCGGCCAGCTCCCAAAAAAGCGAGTTGAAAAATGGAGCTCAGGGGCACTGCAATTCACAAACCTGCAGAGTTATAAATGATAACTCTCGTCCACAAATATATTGAGGGAAGGCAACGAAGAGGATCTGAAAGCAAGGCAGAATTGCAGGAAACAGATTTCAGGAGGTCGATTCGATCGCCTTTAAAGCACATGAAAAGCGGCAAAACGTCCACAATGATGCCCTTGGCCAAAAAGGGCGTATGCGTTTTTTCCTGAATATATTCAGGAAAAAACGCATACGCCCTTTTTGGCCAACCAAGCAACCTGGAAAGGCAAATCAGCGCTACAAAGAAGGCTCGCTTCCCATCGGTCAAAAGGGCCATGCGGAAAAAAGTGTCAAAACCAGAAATGCAGAACAGGCCATGGAGAAATGGGAGCCTTGCTACGCTGATGGGCGGGATGTAAATTGCCAACAGCCACTCTGGAGAAGTGTACGGTGTGTCCTGAAACATCGAAAAAACACAGTTTAGAGCGCATAGGGCACTTCCACTCACGGGCGTATAAATTGGGAAAACTAAAAATCAGCAAGACACAGGCACCCCAAAGTTTAGGGCTGCTCTGTTGACAAGAACCTCCACTTCGTGACACCTTAAATATCCCAGGAAAGAGAAAAATGGATAAAGAAGTGGTGGTCCTTATGTACAATGGAATATCACTCAGCCCTGAAATCAATGTCATAAGGCTAGTAGCAGCATGATGAGTGGCTTTAGCTACGACGATTCTAAGTGAAATAAGTCACACAGAAAAAGACACTTATCATAAGCTATCACTTATAGAGGGAATGTAAAAATCGCTACACTTGAACTGAATTACAAAAGAGAACAGAGTCACACGTTTACAAAACACACTATGGCTGCTTAACGGGAAAGGTGGGGTGGGGTGATGCATAAAACAAGGGTTTCAAATGAGGTCAGATACCGTTCCATAAACCCAATATGTAATAGAAAGACCTACTCCTTGCTCAGTGAACTGGACTCAACACCCCCTATTCACCGCACAAGAATATATCTGACTAGTAAGAATCTTAAAACCTATGTATTGATATCTCTCTGGAAGTGAGTCAAGTGGCTGTAAAGCGGCAGAAACACAGCCGTGAAAAGCAGCTAAACCCCATTATAAAAATAAATTACTTTTAAAAACCCGTGAAACAAAGACAGTGAAAGAGAGAGAAATTCTTACAAAATTCGTTCAGGGGCTGTGATGCAACCTGGATTGACCATATCTAGACCCACAGCTGGAGGAGACATAAGGGTGGACACTCTCGGGGCTGAGAGGTTTGGTGAGGTTGGGGGAGCAAACGCAGAGCCTTTAAAGTAATACTGCCTGTTACCCATCCCATGGGTCCCAAATCTCCAGGTTCAAGGGCATCTTCCTACCTCGAAAACATGCATGAGAAACCCAGAAGGTGGTACACCGTGTGATCGGGAAAGGTTTCTAAAACGCACCTCTTTTCTCACCTCCTTGTGCTCGGGTTCGCCATTCCAGCCGCTTTACTAGCAATCTCCCTCCTTGGAGAATCAGCACCTTTAACCTCCCGTTCCGTACAGCTTGCAATTTGTCCTGAGGATGAACGGGAAGAGGGGGAGCCAATGAGAGACTAGCTCTAGGTGTTGGGACAGGCACAGGTCACTCTATTTTCCCATCAGAAAGAAGAATTAACCACAGGCTCAGCCTGCCGCCCGGAACCAGAATAGGGCCTGAGGCAATCCTGCGCTTTTGCGGCCAGCTCCCAAAAAAGCGAGTTGAAAAATGGAGCTCAGGGGCACTGCAATTCACAAACCTGCAGAGTTATAAATGATAACTCTCGTCCACAAATATATTGAGGGAAGGCAACGAAGAGGATCTGAAAGCAAGGCAGAATTGCAGGAAACAGATTTCAGGAGGTCGATTCGAATCGCCTTTAAAGCACATGAAAAGCGGCAAAACGTCGACAATGATGCCCTTGGCCAAAAAGGGCGTATGCGTTTTTTCCTGAATATATTCAGGAAAAAACGCATACGCCCTTTTTGGCCAACCAAGCAACCTGGAAAGGCAAATCAGCGCTACAAAGAAGTCTCGCTTCCCATCGGTCAAAAGGGCCATGCGGAAAAAAGTGTCAAAACCAGAAATGCAGAACAGGCCATGGAGAAATGGGAGCCTTGCTACGCTGATGGGCGGGATGTAAATTGCCAACAGCCACTCTGGAGAAGTGTACGGTGTGTCCTGAAACATCGAAAAAACACAGCTTAGAGCGCATAGGGCACTTCCACTCATGGGCGTATAAATTGGGAAAACTAAAAATCAGCAAGACACAGGCACCCCAAAGTTTAGGGCTGCTCTGTTGACAAGAACTTCCACTTCGTGACACCTTAAATATCCCAGGAAAGAGAAAAATGGATAAAGAAGTGGTGGTCCTTATGTACAATGGAATATCACTCAGCCCTGAAATCAATGTCATAAGGCTAGTAGCAGCATGATGAGTGGCTTTAGCTACGACGATTCTAAGTGAAATAAGTCACACAGAAAAAGACACTTATCATAAGCTATCACTTATAGAGGGAATGTAAAAACCGCTACACTTGAACTGAATTACAAAAGAGAACAGAGTCACACGTTTACAAAACACACTATGGCTGCTTAACGGGAAAGGTGGGGTGGGGTGATGCATAAAACAAGGGTTTCAAATGAGCTCAGATACCGTTCCATAAACCCAATATGTAATAGAAAGACCTACTCCTTGCTCAGTGAACTGGACTCAACACCCCCTATTCACCGCACAAGAATATATCTGACTAGTAAGAATCTTAAAACTTATGTATTGATATCTCTCTGGAAGTGAGTCAAGTGGCTGTAAAGCGGCAGAAACACAGCCGTGAAAAGCAGCTAAACCCCATTATAAAAATAAATTACTTTTAAAAACCCGTGAAACAAAGACAGTGAAAGAGAGAGAAATTCTTACAAAATTCGTTCAGGGGCTGTGATGCAACCTGGATTGACCATATCTAGACCCACAGCTGGAGGAGACATAAGGGTGGACACTCTCGGGGCTGAGAGGTTTGGTGAGGTTGGGGGAGCAAACGCAGAGCCTTTACAGTAATACTGCCTGTTACCCATCCCATGGGTCCCAAATCTCCAGGTTCAAGGGCATCTTCCTACCTCGAAAACATGCATGAGAAACCCAGAAGTTGGTACACCATGTGATCGGGAAAGGTTTCTAAAACGCACCTCATTTCTCATCTCCTTGTGCTCGGGTTCGCCATTCCAGCCGCTTTACTAGCAATCTCCCTCTTTGGAGAATCAGCACCTTTAACCTCCCGTTCCGTACAGCTTGCAATTTGTCCTGAGGATGAATGGGAAGAGGGGGAGCCAATGAGAGACTAGCTCTAGGTGTTGGGACAGGCACAGGTCACTCTATTTTCCCATCAGGAAGAAGAATTAACCACAGGCTCAGCCTGCTGCCCGGAACCAGAATAGGGCCTGAGGCAATCCTGCGCTTTTGCGGCCAGCTCCCAAAAAAGCGAGTTGAAAAATGGAGCTCAGGGGCACTGCAATTCACAAACCTGCCGAGTTATAAATGATAACTCTTGTCCACAAATATATTGAGGGAAGGCAACGAAGAGGATCTGAAAGCAAGGCAGAATTGCAGGAAACAGATTTCAGGAGGTCGATTCGAATCGCCTTTAAAGCACATGAAAAGCGGCAAAACGTCCACAATGATGCCCTTGGCCAAAAAGGGCGTATGCGTTTTTTCCTGAATATATTCAGGAAAAAACGCATACGCCCTTTTTGGCCAACCAAGCAACCTGGAAGGGCAAATCAGCGCTACAAAGAAGGCTCGCTTCCCATCGGTCAAAAGGGCCATGCGGAAAAAAGTGTCAAAACCAGAAATGCAGAACAGGCCATGGAGAAATGGGAGCCTTGCTACGCTGATGGGCGGGATGTAAATTGCCAACAGCCACTCTGGAGAAGTGTACGGTGTGTCCTGAAACATCGAAAAAACACAGCTTAGAGCGCATAGGGCACTTCCACTCACGGGCGTATAAATTGGGAAAACTAAAAATCAGCAAGACACAGGCACCCCAAAGTTTAGGGCTGCTCTGTTGACAAGAACCTCCACTTCGTGACACCTTAAATATCCCAGGAAAGAGAAAAATGGATAAAGAAGTGGTGGTCCTTATGTACAATGGAATATCACTCAGCCCTGAAATCAATGTCATAAGGCTAGTAGCAGCATGATGAGTGGCTTTAGCTACGACGATTCTAAGTGAAATAAGTCACACAGAAAAAGACACTTATCATAAGCTATCACTTATAGAGGGAATGTAAAAACCGCTACACTTGAACTGAATTACAAAAGAGAACAGAGTCACACGTTTACAAAACACACTATGGCTGCTTAACGGGAAAGGTGGGGTGGGGTGATGCATAAAACAAGGGTTTCAAATGAGCTCAGATACCGTTCCATAAACCCAATATGTAATAGAAAGACCTACTCCTTGCTCAGTGAACTGGACTCAACACCCCCTATTCACCGCACAAGAATATATCTGACTAGTAAGAATCTTAAAACCTATGTATTGATATCTCTCTGGAAGTGAGTCAAGTGGCTGTAAAGCGGCAGAAACACAGCCGTGAAAAGCAGCTAAACCCCATTATAAAAATAAATTACTTTTAAAAACCCGTGAAACAAAGACAGTGAAAGAGAGAGAAATTCTTACAAAATTCGTTCAGGGGCTGTGATGCAACCTGGATTGACCATATCTAGACCCACAGCTGGAGGAGACATAAGGGTGGACACTCTCGGGGCTGAGAGGTTTGGTGAGGTTGGGGGAGCAAACGCAGAGCCTTTAAAGTAATACTGCCTGTTACCCATCCCATGGGTCCCAAATCTCCAGGTTCAAGGGCATCTTCCTACCTCGAAAACATGCATGAGAAACCCAGAAGGTGGTACACCGTGTGATCGGGAAAGGTTTCTAAAACGCACCTCTTTTCTCACCTCCTTGTGCTCGGGTTCGCCATTCCAGCCGCTTTACTAGCAATCTCCCTCCTTGGAGAATCAGCACCTTTAACCTCCCGTTCCGTACAGCTTGCAATTTGTCCTGAGGATGAACGGGAAGAGGGGGAGCCAATGAGAGACTAGCTCTAGGTGTTGGGACAGGCACAGGTCACTCTATTTTCCCATCAGGAAGAAGAATTAACCACAGGCTCAGCCTGCCGCCCGGAACCAGAATAGGGCCTGAGGCAATCCTGCGCTTTTGCGGCCAGCTCCCAAAAAAGCGAGTTGAAAAATGGAGCTCAGGGGCACTGCAATTCACAAACCTGCAGAGTTATAAATGATAACTCTCGTCCACAAATATATTGAGGGAAGGCAACGAAGAGGATCTGAAAGCAAGGCAGAATTGCAGGAAACAGATTTCAGGAGGTCGATTCGAATCGCCTTTAAAGCACATGAAAAGCGGCAAAACGTCGACAATGATGCCCTTGGCCAAAAAGGGCGTATGCGTTTTTTCCTGAATATATTCAGGAAAAAACGCATACGCCCTTTTTGGCCAACCAAGCAACCTGGAAAGGCAAATCAGCGCTACAAAGAAGTCTCGCTTCCCATCGGTCAAAAGGGCCATGCGGAAAAAAGTGTCAAAACCAGAAATGCAGAACAGGCCATGGAGAAATGGGAGCCTTGCTACGCTGATGGGCGGGATGTAAATTGCCAACAGCCACTCTGGAGAAGTGTACGGTGTGTCCTGAAACATCGAAAAAACACAGCTTAGAGCGCATAGGGCACTTCCACTCATGGGCGTATAAATTGGGAAAACTAAAAATCAGCAAGACACAGGCACCCCAAAGTTTAGGGCTGCTCTGTTGACAAGAACTTCCACTTCGTGACACCTTAAATATCCCAGGAAAGAGAAAAATGGATAAAGAAGTGGTGGTCCTTATGTACAATGGAATATCACTCAGCCCTGAAATCAATGTCATAAGGCTAGTAGCAGCATGATGAGTGGCTTTAGCTACGACGATTCTAAGTGAAATAAGTCACACAGAAAAAGACACTTATCATAAGCTATCACTTATAGAGGGAATGTAAAAACCGCTACACTTGAACTGAATTACAAAAGAGAACAGAGTCACACGTTTACAAAACACACTATGGCTGCTTAACGGGAAAGGTGGGGTGGGGTGATGCATAAAACAAGGGTTTCAAATGAGCTCAGATACCGTTCCATAAACCCAATATGTAATAGAAAGACCTACTCCTTGCTCAGTGAACTGGACTCAACACCCCCTATTCACCGCACAAGAATATATCTGACTAGTAAGAATCTTAAAACCTATGTATTGATATCTCTCTGGAAGTGAGTCAAGTGGCTGTAAAGCGGCAGAAACACAGCCGTGAAAAGCAGCTAAACCCCATTATAAAAATAAATTACTTTTAAAAACCCGTGAAACAAAGACAGTGAAAGAGAGAGAAATTCTTACAAAATTCGTTCAGGGGCTGTGATGCAACCTGGATTGACCATATCTAGACCCACAGCTGGAGGAGACATAAGGGTGGACACTCTCGGGGCTGAGAGGTTTGGTGAGGTTGGGGGAGCAAACGCAGAGCCTTTACAGTAATACTGCCTGTTACCCATCCCATGGGTCCCAAATCTCCAGGTTCAAGGGCATCTTCCTACCTCGAAAACATGCATGAGAAACCCAGAAGTTGGTACACCATGTGATCGGGAAAGGTTTCTAAAACGCACCTCATTTCTCATCTCCTTGTGCTCGGGTTCGCCATTCCAGCCGCTTTACTAGCAATCTCCCTCTTTGGAGAATCAGCACCTTTAACCTCCCGTTCCGTACAGCTTGCAATTTGTCCTGAGGATGAATGGGAAGAGGGGGAGCCAATGAGAGACTAGCTCTAGGTGTTGGGACAGGCACAGGTCACTCTATTTTCCCATCAGGAAGAAGAATTAACCACAGGCTCAGCCTGCTGCCCGGAACCAGAATAGGGCCTGAGGCAATCCTGCGCTTTTGCGGCCAGCTCCCAAAAAAGCGAGTTGAAAAATGGAGCTCAGGGGCACTGCAATTCACAAACCTGCCGAGTTATAAATGATAACTCTTGTCCACAAATATATTGAGGGAAGGCAACGAAGAGGATCTGAAAGCAAGGCAGAATTGCAGGAAACAGATTTCAGGAGGTCGATTCGAATCGCCTTTAAAGCACATGAAAAGCGGCAAAACGTCCACAATGATGCCCTTGGCCAAAAAGGGCGTATGCGTTTTTTCCTGAATATATTCAGGAAAAAACGCATACGCCCTTTTTGGCCAACCAAGCAACCTGGAAGGGCAAATCAGCGCTACAAAGAAGGCTCGCTTCCCATCGGTCAAAAGGGCCATGCGGAAAAAAGTGTCAAAACCAGAAATGCAGAACAGGCCATGGAGAAATGGGAGCCTTGCTACGCTGATGGGCGGGATGTAAATTGCCAACAGCCACTCTGGAGAAGTGTACGGTGTGTCCTGAAACATCGAAAAAACACAGCTTAGAGCGCATAGGGCACTTCCACTCACGGGCGTATAAATTGGGAAAACTAAAAATCAGCAAGACACAGGCACCCCAAAGTTTAGGGCTGCTCTGTTGACAAGAACCTCCACTTCGTGACACCTTAAATATCCCAGGAAAGAGAAAAATGGATAAAGAAGTGGTGGTCCTTATGTACAATGGAATATCACTCAGCCCTGAAATCAATGTCATAAGGCTAGTAGCAGCATGATGAGTGGCTTTAGCTACGACGATTCTAAGTGAAATAAGTCACACAGAAAAAGACACTTATCATAAGCTATCACTTATAGAGGGAATGTAAAAACCGCTACACTTGAACTGAATTACAAAAGAGAACAGAGTCACACGTTTACAAAACACACTATGGCTGCTTAACGGGAAAGGTGGGGTGGGGTGATGCATAAAACAAGGGTTTCAAATGAGCTCAGATACCGTTCCATAAACCCAATATGTAATAGAAAGACCTACTCCTTGCTCAGTGAACTGGACTCAACACCCCCTATTCACCGCACAAGAATATATCTGACTAGTAAGAATCTTAAAACCTATGTATTGATATCTCTCTGGAAGTGAGTCAAGTGGCTGTAAAGCGGCAGAAACACAGCCGTGAAAAGCAGCTAAACCCCATTATAAAAATAAATTACTTTTAAAAACCCGTGAAACAAAGACAGTGAAAGAGAGAGAAATTCTTACAAAATTCGTTCAGGGGCTGTGATGCAACCTGGATTGACCATATCTAGACCCACAGCTGGAGGAGACATAAGGGTGGACACTCTCGGGGCTGAGAGGTTTGGTGAGGTTGGGGGAGCAAACGCAGAGCCTTTAAAGTAATACTGCCTGTTACCCATCCCATGGGTCCCAAATCTCCAGGTTCAAGGGCATCTTCCTACCTCGAAAACATGCATGAGAAACCCAGAAGGTGGTACACCGTGTGATCGGGAAAGGTTTCTAAAACGCACCTCTTTTCTCACCTCCTTGTGCTCGGGTTCGCCATTCCAGCCGCTTTACTAGCAATCTCCCTCCTTGGAGAATCAGCACCTTTAACCTCCCGTTCCGTACAGCTTGCAATTTGTCCTGAGGATGAACGGGAAGAGGGGGAGCCAATGAGAGACTAGCTCTAGGTGTTGGGACAGGCACAGGTCACTCTATTTTCCCATCAGGAAGAAGAATTAACCACAGGCTCAGCCTGCCGCCCGGAACCAGAATAGGGCCTGAGGCAATCCTGTGCTTTTGCGGCCAGCTCCCAAAAAAGCGAGTTGAAAAATGGAGCTCAGGGGCACTGCAATTCACAAACCTGCAGAGTTATAAATGATAACTCTCGTCCACAAATATATTGAGGGAAGGCAACGAAGAGGATCTGAAAGCAAGGCAGAATTGCAGGAAACAGATTTCAGGAGGTCGATTCGAATCGCCTTTAAAGCACATGAAAAGCGGCAAAACGTCGACAATGATGCCCTTGGCCAAAAAGGGCGTATGCGTTTTTTCCTGAATATATTCAGGAAAAAACGCATACGCCCTTTTTGGCCAACCAAGCAACCTGGAAAGGCAAATCAGCGCTACAAAGAAGTCTCGCTTCCCATCGGTCAAAAGGGCCATGCGGAAAAAAGTGTCAAAACCAGAAATGCAGAACAGGCCATGGAGAAATGGGAGCCTTGCTACGCTGATGGGCGGGATGTAAATTGCCAACAGCCACTCTGGAGAAGTGTACGGTGTGTCCTGAAACATCGAAAAAACACAGCTTAGAGCGCATAGGGCACTTCCACTCATGGGCGTATAAATTGGGAAAACTAAAAATCAGCAAGACACAGGCACCCCAAAGTTTAGGGCTGCTCTGTTGACAAGAACTTCCACTTCGTGACACCTTAAATATCCCAGGAAAGAGAAAAATGGATAAAGAAGTGGTGGTCCTTATGTACAATGGAATATCACTCAGCCCTGAAATCAATGTCATAAGGCTAGTAGCAGCATGATGAGTGGCTTTAGCTACGACGATTCTAAGTGAAATAAGTCACACAGAAAAAGACACTTATCATAAGCTATCACTTATAGAGGGAATGTAAAAACCGCTACACTTGAACTGAATTACAAAAGAGAACAGAGTCACACGTTTACAAAACACACTATGGCTGCTTAACGGGAAAGGTGGGGTGGGGTGATGCATAAAACAAGGGTTTCAAATGAGCTCAGATACCGTTCCATAAACCCAATATGTAATAGAAAGACCTACTCCTTGCTCAGTGAACTGGACTCAACACCCCCTATTCACCGCACAAGAATATATCTGACTAGTAAGAATCTTAAAACCTATGTATTGATATCTCTCTGGAAGTGAGTCAAGTGGCTGTAAAGCGGCAGAAACACAGCCGTGAAAAGCAGCTAAACCCCATTATAAAAATAAATTACTTTTAAAAACCCGTGAAACAAAGACAGTGAAAGAGAGAGAAATTCTTACAAAATTCGTTCAGGGGCTGTGATGCAACCTGGATTGACCATATCTAGACCCACAGCTGGAGGAGACATAAGGGTGGACACTCTCGGGGCTGAGAGGTTTGGTGAGGTTGGGGGAGCAAACGCAGAGCCTTTACAGTAATACTGCCTGTTACCCATCCCATGGGTCCCAAATCTCCAGGTTCAAGGGCATCTTCCTACCTCGAAAACATGCATGAGAAACCCAGAAGTTGGTACACCATGTGATCGGGAAAGGTTTCTAAAACGCACCTCATTTCTCATCTCCTTGTGCTCGGGTTCGCCATTCCAGCCGCTTTACTAGCAATCTCCCTCTTTGGAGAATCAGCACCTTTAACCTCCCGTTCCGTACAGCTTGCAATTTGTCCTGAGGATGAATGGGAAGAGGGGGAGCCAATGAGAGACTAGCTCTAGGTGTTGGGACAGGCACAGGTCACTCTATTTTCCCATCAGGAAGAAGAATTAACCACAGGCTCAGCCTGCTGCCCGGAACCAGAATAGGGCCTGAGGCAATCCTGCGCTTTTGCGGCCAGCTCCCAAAAAAGCGAGTTGAAAAATGGAGCTCAGGGGCACTGCAATTCACAAACCTGCCGAGTTATAAATGATAACTCTTGTCCACAAATATATTGAGGGAAGGCAACGAAGAGGATCTGAAAGCAAGGCAGAATTGCAGGAAACAGATTTCAGGAGGTCGATTCGAATCGCCTTTAAAGCACATGAAAAGCGGCAAAACGTCCACAATGATGCCCTTGGCCAAAAAGGGCGTATGCGTTTTTTCCTGAATATATTCAGGAAAAAACGCATACGCCCTTTTTGGCCAACCAAGCAACCTGGAAGGGCAAATCAGCGCTACAAAGAAGGCTCGCTTCCCATCGGTCAAAAGGGCCATGCGGAAAAAAGTGTCAAAACCAGAAATGCAGAACAGGCCATGGAGAAATGGGAGCCTTGCTACGCTGATGGGCGGGATGTAAATTGCCAACAGCCACTCTGGAGAAGTGTACGGTGTGTCCTGAAACATCGAAAAAACACAGCTTAGAGCGCATAGGGCACTTCCACTCACGGGCGTATAAATTGGGAAAACTAAAAATCAGCAAGACACAGGCACCCCAAAGTTTAGGGCTGCTCTGTTGACAAGAACCTCCACTTCGTGACACCTTAAATATCCCAGGAAAGAGAAAAATGGATAAAGAAGTGGTGGTCCTTATGTACAATGGAATATCACTCAGCCCTGAAATCAATGTCATAAGGCTAGTAGCAGCATGATGAGTGGCTTTAGCTACGACGATTCTAAGTGAAATAAGTCACACAGAAAAAGACACTTATCATAAGCTATCACTTATAGAGGGAATGTAAAAACCGCTACACTTGAACTGAATTACAAAAGAGAACAGAGTCACACGTTTACAAAACACACTATGGCTGCTTAACGGGAAAGGTGGGGTGGGGTGATGCATAAAACAAGGGTTTCAAATGAGCTCAGATACCGTTCCATAAACCCAATATGTAATAGAAAGACCTACTCCTTGCTCAGTGAACTGGACTCAACACCCCCTATTCACCGCACAAGAATATATCTGACTAGTAAGAATCTTAAAACCTATGTATTGATATCTCTCTGGAAGTGAGTCAAGTGGCTGTAAAGCGGCAGAAACACAGCCGTGAAAAGCAGCTAAACCCCATTATAAAAATAAATTACTTTTAAAAACCCGTGAAACAAAGACAGTGAAAGAGAGAGAAATTCTTACAAAATTCGTTCAGGGGCTGTGATGCAACCTGGATTGACCATATCTAGACCCACAGCTGGAGGAGACATAAGGGTGGACACTCTCGGGGCTGAGAGGTTTGGTGAGGTTGGGGGAGCAAACGCAGAGCCTTTAAAGTAATACTGCCTGTTACCCATCCCATGGGTCCCAAATCTCCAGGTTCAAGGGCATCTTCCTACCTCGAAAACATGCATGAGAAACCCAGAAGGTGGTACACCGTGTGATCGGGAAAGGTTTCTAAAACGCACCTCTTTTCTCACCTCCTTGTGCTCGGGTTCGCCATTCCAGCCGCTTTACTAGCAATCTCCCTCCTTGGAGAATCAGCACCTTTAACCTCCCGTTCCGTACAGCTTGCAATTTGTCCTGAGGATGAACGGGAAGAGGGGGAGCCAATGAGAGACTAGCTCTAGGTGTTGGGACAGGCACAGGTCACTCTATTTTCCCATCAGGAAGAAGAATTAACCACAGGCTCAGCCTGCCGCCCGGAACCAGAATAGGGCCTGAGGCAATCCTGCGCTTTTGCGGCCAGCTCCCAAAAAAGCGAGTTGAAAAATGGAGCTCAGGGGCACTGCAATTCACAAACCTGCAGAGTTATAAATGATAACTCTCGTCCACAAATATATTGAGGGAAGGCAACGAAGAGGATCTGAAAGCAAGGCAGAATTGCAGGAAACAGATTTCAGGAGGTCGATTCGAATCGCCTTTAAAGCACATGAAAAGTGGCAAAACGTCCACAATGATACCCTTGGCCAAAAAGGGCGTATGCATTTTTTCCTGAATATATTCAGGAAAAAACGCATACGCCCTTTTTGGCCAACCAAGCAACCTGGAAAGGCAAATCAGCGCTACAAAGAAGTCTCGCTTCCCATCGGTCAAAAGGGCCATGCGGAAAAAAGTGTCAAAACCAGAAATGCAGAACAGGCCATGGAGAAATGGAACCCTTGCTACGCTGATGGGCGGGATGTAAATTGCCAACAGCCACTCTGGAGAAGTGTACGGTGTGTCCTGAAACATCGAAAAAACACAGCTTAGAGCACATAGGGCACTTCTACTCACGGGCGTATAAATTGGGAACACTAAAAATCAGCAAGACACAGGCACCCCAAAGTTTAGGGCTGCTCTGTTGACAAGAACCTCCACTTCGTGACACCTTAAATATCCCAGGAAAGAGAAAAATGGATAAAGAAGTGGTGGTCCTTATGTACAATGGATTATCACTCAGCCATGAAATCAATGTCATAAGGCTAGTAGCAGCATGATGAGTGGCTTTAGCTACGACGATTCTAAGTGAAATAAGTCACACAGAAAAAGACACTTATCATAAGCTATCACTTATAGAGGGAATGTAAAAACCGCTACACTTGAACTGAATTACAAAACAGAACAGAGTCACACGTTTACAAAACACACTATGGCTGCTTAACGGGAAAGGTGGGGTGGGGTGATGCATAAAACAAGGGTTTCAAATGAGCTCAGATACCGTTCCATAAACCCAATATGTAATAGAAAGACCTACTCCTTGCTCAGTGAACTGGACTCAACACCCCCTATTCACCGCACAAGAATATATCTGACTAGTAAGAATCTTAAAACCTATGTATTGATATCTCTCTGGAAGTGAGTCAAGTGGCTGTAAAGCGGCAGAAACACAGCCGTGAAAAGCAGCTAAACCCCATTATAAAAATAAATTACTTTTAAAAACCCGTGAAACAAAGACAGTGAAAGAGAGAGAAATTCTTACAAAATTCGTTCAGGGGCTGTGATGCAACCTGGATTGACCATATCTAGACCCACAGCTGGAGGAGACATAAGGGTGGACACTCTCGGGGCTGAGAGGTTTGGTGAGGTTGGGGGAGCAAACGCAGAGCCTTTACAGTAATACTGCCTGTTACCCATCCCATGGGTCCCAAATCTCCAGGTTCAAGGGCATCTTCCTACCTCAGAAACATGCATGAGAAACCCAGAAGGTGGTACACCGTGTGATCGGGAAAGGTTTCTAAAACGCACCTCATTTCTCATCTCCTTGTGCTCGGGTTCGCCATTCCAGCCGCTTTACTAGCAATCTCCCTCCTTGGAGAATCAGCACCTTTAACCTCCCGTTCCGTACAGCTTGCAATTTGTCCTGAGGATGAACGGGAAGAGGGGGAGCCAATGAGAGACTAGCTCTAGGTGTTGGGACAGGCACAGGTCACTCTATTTTCCCATCAGGAAGAAGAATTAACCACAGGCTCAGCCTGCCGCCCGGAACCAGAATAGGGCCTGAGGCAATCCTGCGCTTTTGCGGCCAGCTCCCAAAAAAGCGAGTTGAAAAATGGAGCTCAGGGGCACTGCAATTCACAAACCTGCAGAGTTATAAATGATAACTCTCGTCCACAAATATATTGAGGGAAGGCAACGAAGAGGATCTGAAAGCAAGGCAGAATTGCAGGAAACAGATTTCAGGAGGTCGATTCGAATCGCCTTTAAAGCACATGAAAAGCGGCAAAACGTCGACAATGATGCCCTTGGCCAAAAAGGGCGTATGCGTTTTTTCCTGAATATATTCAGGAAAAAACGCATACGCCCTTTTTGGCCAACCAAGCAACCTGGAAAGGCAAATCAGCGCTACAAAGAAGTCTCGCTTCCCATCGGTCAAAAGGGCCATGCGGAAAAAAGTGTCAAAACCAGAAATGCAGAACAGGCCATGGAGAAATGGGAGCCTTGCTACGCTGATGGGCGGGATGTAAATTGCCAACAGCCACTCTGGAGAAGTGTACGGTGTGTCCTGAAACATCGAAAAAACACAGCTTAGAGCGCATAGGGCACTTCCACTCATGGGCGTATAAATTGGGAAAACTAAAAATCAGCAAGACACAGGCACCCCAAAGTTTAGGGCTGCTCTGTTGACAAGAACTTCCACTTCGTGACACCTTAAATATCCCAGGAAAGAGAAAAATGGATAAAGAAGTGGTGGTCCTTATGTACAATGGAATATCACTCAGCCCTGAAATCAATGTCATAAGGCTAGTAGCAGCATGATGAGTGGCTTTAGCTACGACGATTCTAAGTGAAATAAGTCACACAGAAAAAGACACTTATCATAAGCTATCACTTATAGAGGGAATGTAAAAACCGCTACACTTGAACTGAATTACAAAACAGAACAGAGTCACACGTTTACAAAACACACTATGGCTGCTTAACGGGAAAGGTGGGGTGGGGTGATGCATAAAACAAGGGTTTCAAATGAGCTCAGATACCGTTCCATAAACCCAATATGTAATAGAAAGACCTACTCCTTGCTCAGTGAACTGGACTCAACACCCCCTATTCACCGCACAAGAATATATCTGACTAGTAAGAATCTTAAAACCTATGTATTGATATCTCTCTGGAAGTGAGTCAAGTGGCTGTAAAGCGGCAGAAACACAGCCGTGAAAAGCAGCTAAACCCCATTATAAAAATAAATTACTTTTAAAAACCCGTGAAACAAAGACAGTGAAAGAGAGAGAAATTCTTACAAAATTCGTTCAGGGGCTGTGATGCAACCTGGATTGACCATATCTAGACCCACAGCTGGAGGAGACATAAGGGTGGACACTCTCGGGGCTGAGAGGTTTGGTGAGGTTGGGGGAGCAAACGCAGAGCCTTTACAGTAATACTGCCTGTTACCCATCCCATGGGTCCCAAATCTCCAGGTTCAAGGGCATCTTCCTACCTCGAAAACATGCATGAGAAACCCAGAAGCTGGTACACCATGTGATCGGGAAAGGTTTCTAAAACGCACCTCATTTCTCATCTCCTTGTGCTCGGGTTCGCCATTCCAGCCGCTTTACTAGCAATCTCCCTCCTTGGAGAATCAGCACCTTTAACCTCCCGTTCCGTACAGCTTGCAATTTGTCCTGAGGATGAATGGGAAGAGGGGGAGCCAATGAGAGACTAGCTCTAGGTGTTGGGACAGGCACAGGTCACTCTATTTTCCCATCAGGAAGAAGAATTAACCACAGGCTCAGCCTGCCGCCCGGAACCAGAATAGGGCCTGAGGCAATCCTGCGCTTTTGCGGCCAGCTCCCAAAAAAGCGAGTTGAAAAATGGAGCTCAGGGGCACTGCAATTCACAAACCTGCCGAGTTATAAATGATAACTCTTGTCCACAAATATATTGAGGGAAGGCAACGAAGAGGAATTGAAAGCAAGGCAGAATTGCAGGAAACAGATTTCAGGAGGTCGATTCGAATCGCCTTTAAAGCACATGAAAAGCGGCAAAACGTCGACAATGATGCCCTTGGCCAAAAAGGGCGTATGCGTTTTTTCCTGAATATATTCAGGAAAAAACGCATACGCCCTTTTTGGCCAACCAAGCAACCTGGAAAGGCAAATCAGCGCTACAAAGAAGGCTCGCTTCCCATCGGTCAAAAGGGCCATGCGGAAAAAAGTGTCAAAACCAGAAATGCAGAACAGGCCATGGAGAAATGGGAGCCTTGCTACGCTGATGGGCGGGATGTAAATTGCCAACAGCCACTCTGGAGAAGTGTACGGTGTGTCCTGAAACATCGAAAAAACACAGCTTAGAGCGCATAGGGCACTTCCACTCACGGGCGTATAAATTGGGAAAACTAAAAATCAGCAAGACACAGGCACCCCAAAGTTTAGGGCTGCTCTGTTGACAAGAACCTCCACTTCGTGACACCTTAAATATCCCAGGAAAGAGAAAAATGGATAAAGAAGTGGTGGTCCTTATGTACAATGGAATATCACTCAGCCCTGAAATCAATGTCATAAGGCTAGTAGCAGCATGATGAGTGGCTTTAGCTACGACGATTCTAAGTGAAATAAGTCACACAGAAAAAGACACTTATCATAAGCTATCACTTATAGAGGGAATGTAAAAACCGCTACACTTGAACTGAATTACAAAAGAGAACAGAGTCACACGTTTACAAAACACACTATGGCTGCTTAACGGGAAAGGTGGGGTGGGGTGATGCATAAAACAAGGGTTTCAAATGAGCTCAGATACCGTTCCATAAACCCAATATGTAATAGAAAGACCTACTCCTTGCTCAGTGAACTGGACTCAACACCCCCTATTCACCGCACAAGAATATATCTGACTAGTAAGAATCTTAAAACCTATGTATTGATATCTCTCTGGAAGTGAGTCAAGTGGCTGTAAAGCGGCAGAAACACAGCCGTGAAAAGCAGCTAAACCCCATTATAAAAATAAATTACTTTTAAAAACCCGTGAAACAAAGACAGTGAAAGAGAGAGAAATTCTTACAAAATTCGTTCAGGGGCTGTGATGCAACCTGGATTGACCATATCTAGACCCACAGCTGGAGGAGACATAAGGGTGGACACTCTCGGGGCTGAGAGGTTTGGTGAGGTTGGGGGAGCAAACGCAGAGCCTTTACAGTAATACTGCCTGTTACCCATCCCATGGGTCCCAAATCTCCAGGTTCAAGGGCATCTTCCTACCTCGAAAACATGCATGAGAAACCCAGAAGGTGGTACACCGTGTGATCGGGAAAGGTTTCTAAAACGCACCTCATTTCTCATCTCCTTGTGCTCGGGTTCGCCATTCCAGCCGCTTTACTAGCAATCTCCCTCCTTGGAGAATCAGCACCTTTAACCTCCCGTTCCGTACAGCTTGCAATTTGTCCTGAGGATGAACGGGAAGAGGGGGAGCCAATGAGAGACTAGCTCTAGGTGTTGGGACAGGCACAGGTCACTCTATTTTCCCATCAGGAAGAAGAATTAACCACAGGCTCAGCCTGCCGCCCGGAACCAGAATAGGGCCTGAGGCAATCCTGCGCTTTTGCGGCCAGCTCCCAAAAAAGCGAGTTGAAAAATGGAGCTCAGGGGCACTGCAATTCACAAACCTGCAGAGTTATAAATGATAACTCTCGTCCACAAATATATTGAGGGAAGGCAACGAAGAGGATCTGAAAGCAAGGCAGAATTGCAGGAAACAGATTTCAGGAGGTCGATTCGAATCGCCTTTAAAGCACATGAAAAGCGGCAAAACGTCCACAATGATGCCCTTGGCCAAAAAGGGCGTATGCGTTTTTTCCTGAATATATTCAGGAAAAAACGCATACGCCCTTTTTGGCCAACCAAGCAACCTGGAAAGGCAAATCGGCGCTACAAAGAAGTCTCGCTTCCCATCGGTCAAAAGGGCCATGCGGAAAAAAGTGTCAAAACCAGAAATGCAGAACAGGCCATGGAGAAATGGGAGCCTTGCTACGCTGATGGGCGGGATGTAAATTGCCAACAGCCACTCTGGAGAAGTGTACGGTGTGTCCTGAAACATCGAAAAAACACAGCTTAGAGCGCATAGGGCACTTCCACTCATGGGCGTATAAATTGGGAAAACTAAAAATCAGCAAGACACAGGCACCCCAAAGTTTAGGGCTGCTCTGTTGACAAGAACCTCCACTTCGTGACACCTTAAATATCCCAGGAAAGAGAAAAATGGATAAAGAAGTGGTGGTCCTTATGTACAATGGAATATCACTCAGCCATGAAATCAATGTCATAAGGCTAGTAGCAGCATGATGAGTGGCTTTAGCTACGGTGATTCTAAGTGAAATAAGTCACACAGAAAAAGACACTTATCATAAGCTATCACTTATAGAGGGAATGTAAAAACCGCTACACTTGAACTGAATTACAAAACAGAACAGAGTCACACGTTTACAAAACACACTATGGCTGCTTAACGGGAAAGGTGGGGTGGGGTGATGCATAAAACAAGGGTTTCAAATGAGCTCAGATACCGTTCCATAAACCCAATATGTAATAGAAAGACCTACTCCTTGCTCAGTGAACTGGACTCAACACCCCCTATTCACCGCACAAGAATATATCTGACTAGTAAGAATCTTAAAACCTATGTATTGATATCTCTCTGGAAGTGAGTCAAGTGGCTGTAAAGCGGCAGAAACACAGCCGTGAAAAGCAGCTAAACCCCATTATAAAAATAAATTACTTTTAAAAACCCGTGAAACAAAGACAGTGAAAGAGAGAGAAATTCTTACAAAATTCGTTCAGGGGCTGTGATGCAACCTGGATTGACCATATCTAGACCCACAGCTGGAGGAGACATAAGGGTGGACACTCTCGGGGCTGAGAGGTTTGGTGAGGTTGGGGGAGCAAACGCAGAGCCTTTACAGTAATACTGCCTGTTACCCATCCCATGGGTCCCAAATCTCCAGGTTCAAGGGCATCTTCCTACCTCGAAAACATGCATGAGAAACCCAGAAGGTGGTACACCGTGTGATCGGGAAAGGTTTCTAAAACGCACCTCATTTCTCATCTCCTTGTGCTCGGGTTCGCCATTCCAGCCGCTTTACTAGCAATCTCCCTCCTTGGAGAATCAGCACCTTTAACCTCCCGTTCCGTACAGCTTGCAATTTGTCCTGAGGATGAACGGGAAGAGGGGGAGCCAATGAGAGACTAGCTCTAGGTGTTGGGACAGGCACAGGTCACTCTATTTTCCCATCAGGAAGAAGAATTAACCACAGGCTCAGCCTGCCGCCCGGAACCAGAATAGGGCCTGAGGCAATCCTGCGCTTTTGCGGCCAGCTCCCAAAAAAGCGAGTTGAAAAATGGAGCTCAGGGGCACTGCAATTCACAAACCTGCAGAGTTATAAATGATAACTCTCGTCCACAAATATATTGAGGGAAGGCAACGAAGAGGATCTGAAAGCAAGGCAGAATTGCAGGAAACAGATTTCAGGAGGTCGATTCGAATCGCCTTTAAAGCACATGAAAAGCGGCAAAACGTCCACAATGATGCCCTTGGCCAAAAAGGGCGTATGCGTTTTTTCCTGAATATATTCAGGAAAAAACGCATACGCCCTTTTTGGCCAACCAAGCAACCTGGAAAGGCAAATCGGCGCTACAAAGAAGTCTCGCTTCCCATCGGTCAAAAGGGCCATGCGGAAAAAAGTGTCAAAACCAGAAATGCAGAACAGGCCATGGAGAAATGGGAGCCTTGCTACGCTGATGGGCGGGATGTAAATTGCCAACAGCCACTCTGGAGAAGTGTACGGTGTGTCCTGAAACATCGAAAAAACACAGCTTAGAGCGCATAGGGCACTTCCACTCATGGGCGTATAAATTGGGAAAACTAAAAATCAGCAAGACACAGGCACCCCAAAGTTTAGGGCTGCTCTGTTGACAAGAACCTCCACTTCGTGACACCTTAAATATCCCAGGAAAGAGAAAAATGGATAAAGAAGTGGTGGTCCTTATGTACAATGGAATATCACTCAGCCATGAAATCAATGTCATAAGGCTAGTAGCAGCATGATGAGTGGCTTTAGCTACGGTGATTCTAAGTGAAATAAGTCACACAGAAAAAGACACTTATCATAAGCTATCACTTATAGAGGGAATGTAAAAACCGCTACACTTGAACTGAATTACAAAACAGAACAGAGTCACACGTTTACAAAACACACTATGGCTGCTTAACGGGAAAGGTGGGGTGGGGTGATGCATAAAACAAGGGTTTCAAATGAGCTCAGATACCGTTCCATAAACCCAATATGTAATAGAAAGACCTACTCCTTGCTCAGTGAACTGGACTCAACACCCCCTATTCACCGCACAAGAATATATCTGACTAGTAAGAATCTTAAAACCTATGTATTGATATCTCTCTGGAAGTGAGTCAAGTGGCTGTAAAGCGGCAGAAACACAGCCGTGAAAAGCAGCTAAACCCCATTATAAAAATAAATTACTTTTAAAAACCCGTGAAACAAAGACAGTGAAAGAGAGAGAAATTCTTACAAAATTCGTTCAGGGGCTGTGATGCAACCTGGATTGACCATATCTAGACCCACAGCTGGAGGAGACATAAGGGTGGACACTCTCGGGGCTGAGAGGTTTGGTGAGGTTGGGGGAGCAAACGCAGAGCCTTTACAGTAATACTGCCTGTTACCCATCCCATGGGTCCCAAATCTCCAGGTTCAAGGGCATCTTCCTACCTCGAAAACATGCATGAGAAACCCAGAAGGTGGTACACCGTGTGATCGGGAAAGGTTTCTAAAACGCACCTCATTTCTCATCTCCTTGTGCTCGGGTTCGCCATTCCAGCCGCTTTACTAGCAATCTCCCTCCTTGGAGAATCAGCACCTTTAACCTCCCGTTCCGTACAGCTTGCAATTTGTCCTGAGGATGAACGGGAAGAGGGGGAGCCAATGAGAGACTAGCTCTAGGTGTTGGGACAGGCACAGGTCACTCTATTTTCCCATCAGGAAGAAGAATTAACCACAGGCTCAGCCTGCCGCCCGGAACCAGAATAGGGCCTGAGGCAATCCTGCGCTTTTGCGGCCAGCTCCCAAAAAAGCGAGTTGAAAAATGGAGCTCAGGGGCACTGCAATTCACAAACCTGCAGAGTTATAAATGATAACTCTCGTCCACAAATATATTGAGGGAAGGCAACGAAGAGGATCTGAAAGCAAGGCAGAATTGCAGGAAACAGATTTCAGGAGGTCGATTCGAATCGCCTTTAAAGCACATGAAAAGCGGCAAAACGTCCACAATGATGCCCTTGGCCAAAAAGGGCGTATGCGTTTTTTCCTGAATATATTCAGGAAAAAACGCATACGCACTTTTTGGCCAACCAAGCAACCTGGAAAGGCAAATCGGCGCTACAAAGAAGTCTCGCTTCCCATCGGTCAAAAGGGCCATGCGGAAAAAAGTGTCAAAACCAGAAATGCAGAACAGGCCATGGAGAAATGGGAGCCTTGCTACGCTGATGGGCGGGATGTAAATTGCCAACAGCCACTCTGGAGAAGTGTACGGTGTGTCCTGAAACATCGAAAAAACACAGCTTAGAGCGCATAGGGCACTTCCACTCATGGGCGTATAAATTGGGAAAACTAAAAATCAGCAAGACACAGGCACCCCAAAGTTTGGGGCTGCTCTGTTGACAAGAACCTCCACTTCGTGACACCTTAAATATCCCAGGAAAGAGAAAAATGGATAAAGAAGTGGTGGTCCTTATGTACAATGGAATATCACTCAGCCATGAAATCAATGTCATAAGGCTAGTAGCAGCATGATGAGTGGCTTTAGCTACGGTGATTCTAAGTGAAATAAGTCACACAGAAAAAGACACTTATCATAAGCTATCACTTATAGAGGGAATGTAAAAACCGCTACACTTGAACTGAATTACAAAACAGAACAGAGTCACACGTTTACAAAACACACTATGGCTGCTTAACGGGAAAGGTGGGGTGGGGTGATGCATAAAACAAGGGTTTCAAATGAGCTCAGATACCGTTCCATAAACCCAATATGTAATAGAAAGACCTACTCCTTGCTCAGTGAACTGGACTCAACACCCCCTATTCACCGCACAAGAATATATCTGACTAGTAAGAATCTTAAAACCTATGTATTGATATCTCTCTGGAAGTGAGTCAAGTGGCTGTAAAGCGGCAGAAACACAGCCGTGAAAAGCAGCTAAACCCCATTATAAAAATAAATTACTTTTAAAAACCCGTGAAACAAAGACAGTGAAAGAGAGAGAAATTCTTACAAAATTCGTTCAGGGGCTGTGATGCAACCTGGATTGACCATATCTAGACCCACAGCTGGAGGAGACATAAGGGTGGACACTCTCGGGGCTGAGAGGTTTGGTGAGGTTGGGGGAGCAAACGCAGAGCCTTTACAGTAATACTGCCTGTTACCCATCCCATGGGTCCCAAATCTCCAGGTTCAAGGGCATCTTCCTACCTCGAAAACATGCATGAGAAACCCAGAAGGTGGTACACCGTGTGATCGGGAAAGGTTTCTAAAACGCACCTCATTTCTCATCTCCTTGTGCTCGGGTTCGCCATTCCAGCCGCTTTACTAGCAATCTCCCTCCTTGGAGAATCAGCACCTTTAACCTCCCGTTCCGTACAGCTTGCAATTTGTCCTGAGGATGAACGGGAAGAGGGGGAGCCAATGAGAGACTAGCTCTAGGTGTTGGGACAGGCACAGGTCACTCTATTTTCCCATCAGGAAGAAGAATTAACCACAGGCTCAGCCTGCCGCCCGGAACCAGAATAGGGCCTGAGGCAATCCTGCGCTTTTGCGGCCAGCTCCCAAAAAAGCGAGTTGAAAAATGGAGCTCAGGGGCACTGCAATTCACAAACCTGCAGAGTTATAAATGATAACTCTCGTCCACAAATATATTGAGGGAAGGCAACGAAGAGGATCTGAAAGCAAGGCAGAATTGCAGGAAACAGATTTCAGGAGGTCGATTCGAATCGCCTTTAAAGCACATGAAAAGCGGCAAAACGTCCACAATGATGCCCTTGGCCAAAAAGGGCGTATGCGTTTTTTCCTGAATATATTCAGGAAAAAACGCATACGCCCTTTTTGGCCAACCAAGCAACCTGGAAAGGCAAATCGGCGCTACAAAGAAGTCTCGCTTCCCATCGGTCAAAAGGGCCATGCGGAAAAAAGTGTCAAAACCAGAAATGCAGAAGAGGCCATGGAGAAATGGGAGCCTTGCTACGCTGATGGGCGGGATGTAAATTGCCAACAGCCACTCTGGAGAAGTGTACGGTGTGTCCTGAAACATCGAAAAAACACAGCTTAGAGCGCATAGGGCACTTCCACTCATGGGCGTATAAATTGGGAAAACTAAAAATCAGCAAGACACAGGCACCCCAAAGTTTAGGGCTGCTCTGTTGACAAGAACCTCCACTTCGTGACACCTTAAATATCCCAGGAAAGAGAAAAATGGATAAAGAAGTGGTGGTCCTTATGTACAATGGAATATCACTCAGCCATGAAATCAATGTCATAAGGCTAGTAGCAGCATGATGAGTGGCTTTAGCTACGGTGATTCTAAGTGAAATAAGTCACACAGAAAAAGACACTTATCATAAGCTATCACTTATAGAGGGAATGTAAAAACCGCTACACTTGAACTGAATTACAAAACAGAACAGAGTCACACGTTTACAAAACACACTATGGCTGCTTAACGGGAAAGGTGGGGTGGGGTGATGCATAAAACAAGGGTTTCAAATGAGCTCAGATACCGTTCCATAAACCCAATATGTAATAGAAAGACCTACTCCTTGCTCAGTGAACTGGACTCAACACCCCCTATTCACCGCACAAGAATATATCTGACTAGTAAGAATCTTAAAACCTATGTATTGATATCTCTCTGGAAGTGAGTCAAGTGGCTGTAAAGCGGCAGAAACACAGCCGTGAAAAGCAGCTAAACCCCATTATAAAAATAAATTACTTTTAAAAACCCGTGAAACAAAGACAGTGAAAGAGAGAGAAATTCTTACAAAATTCGTTCAGGGGCTGTGATGCAACCTGGATTGACCATATCTAGACCCACAGCTGGAGGAGACATAAGGGTGGACACTCTCGGGGCTGAGAGGTTTGGTGAGGTTGGGGGAGCAAACGCAGAGCCTTTACAGTAATACTGCCTGTTACCCATCCCATGGGTCCCAAATCTCCAGGTTCAAGAGCATCTTCCTACCTCGAAAACATGCATGAGAAACCCAGAAGGTGGTACACCGTGTGATCGGGAAAGGTTTCTAAAACGCACCTCATTTCTCATCTCCTTGTGCTCGGGTTCGCCATTCCAGCCGCTTTACTAGCAATCTCCCTCCTTGGAGAATCAGCACCTTTAACCTCCCGTTCCGTACAGCTTGCAATTTGTCCTGAGGATGAACGGGAAGAGGGGGAGCCAATGAGAGACTAGCTCTAGGTGTTGGGACAGGCACAGGTCACTCTATTTTCCCATCAGGAAGAAGAATTAACCACAGGCTCAGCCTGCCGCCCGGAACCAGAATAGGGCCTGAGGCAATCCTGCGCTTTTGCGGCCAGCTCCCAAAAAAGCGAGTTGAAAAATGGAGCTCAGGGGCACTGCAATTCACAAACCTGCAGAGTTATAAATGATAACTCTCGTCCACAAATATATTGAGGGAAGGCAACGAAGAGGATCTGAAAGCAAGGCAGAATTGCAGGAAACAGATTTCAGGAGGTCGATTCGAATCGCCTTTAAAGCACATGAAAAGCGGCAAAACGTCCACAATGATGCCCTTGGCCAAAAAGGGCGTATGCGTTTTTTCCTGAATATATTCAGGAAAAAACGCATACGCCCTTTTTGGCCAACCAAGCAACCTGGAAAGGCAAATCGGCGCTACAAAGAAGTCTCGCTTCCCATCGGTCAAAAGGGCCATGCGGAAAAAAGTGTCAAAACCAGAAATGCAGAACAGGCCATGGAGAAATGGGAGCCTTGCTACGCTGATGGGCGGGATGTAAATTGCCAACAGCCACTCTGGAGAAGTGTACGGTGTGTCCTGAAACATCGAAAAAACACAGCTTAGAGCGCATAGGGCACTTCCACTCACGGGCGTATAAATTGGGAAAACTAAAAATCAGCAAGACACAGGCACCCCAAAGTTTAGGGCTGCTCTGTTGACAAGAACCTCCACTTCGTGACACCTTAAATATCCCAGGAAAGAGAAAAATGGATAAAGAAGTGGTGGTCCTTATGTACAATGGAATATCACTCAGCCATGAAATCAATGTCATAAGGCTAGTAGCAGCATGATGAGTGGCTTTAGCTACGGTGATTCTAAGTGAAATAAGTCACACAGAAAAAGACACTTATCATAAGCTATCACTTATAGAGGGAATGTAAAAACCGCTACACTTGAACTGAATTACAAAACAGAACAGAGTCACACGTTTACAAAACACACTATGGCTGCTTAACGGGAAAGGTGGGGTGGGGTGATGCATAAAACAAGGGTTTCAAATGAGCTCAGATACCGTTCCATAAACCCAATATGTAATAGAAAGACCTACTCCTTGCTCAGTGAACTGGACTCAACACCCCCTATTCACCGCACAAGAATATATCTGACTAGTAAGAATCTTAAAACCTATGTATTGATATCTCTCTGGAAGTGAGTCAAGTGGCTGTAAAGCGGCAGAAACACAGCCGTGAAAAGCAGCTAAACCCCATTATAAAAATAAATTACTTTTAAAAACCCGTGAAACAAAGACAGTGAAAGAGAGAGAAATTCTTACAAAATTCGTTCAGGGGCTGTGATGCAACCTGGATTGACCATATCTAGACCCACAGCTGGAGGAGACATAAGGGTGGACACTCTCGGGGCTGAGAGGTTTGGTGAGGTTGGGGGAGCAAACGCAGAGCCTTTACAGTAATACTGCCTGTTACCCATCCCATGGGTCCCAAATCTCCAGGTTCAAGGGCATCTTCCTACCTCGAAAACATGCATGAGAAACCCAGAAGGTGGTACACCGTGTGATCGGGAAAGGTTTCTAAAACGCACCTCATTTCTCATCTCCTTGTGCTCGGGTTCGCCATTCCAGCCGCTTTACTAGCAATCTCCCTCCTTGGAGAATCAGCACCTTTAACCTCCCGTTCCGTACAGCTTGCAATTTGTCCTGAGGATGAACGGGAAGAGGGGGAGCCAATGAGAGACTAGCTCTAGGTGTTGGGACAGGCACAGGTCACTCTATTTTCCCATCAGGAAGAAGAATTAACCACAGGCTCAGCCTGCCGCCCGGAACCAGAATAGGGCCTGAGGCAATCCTGCGCTTTTGCGGCCAGCTCCCAAAAAAGCGAGTTGAAAAATGGAGCTCAGGGGCACTGCAATTCACAAACCTGCAGAGTTATAAATGATAACTCTCGTCCACAAATATATTGAGGGAAGGCAACGAAGAGGATCTGAAAGCAAGGCAGAATTGCAGGAAACAGATTTCAGGAGGTCGATTCGAATCGCCTTTAAAGCACATGAAAAGCGGCAAAACGTCCACAATGATGCCCTTGGCCAAAAAGGGCGTATGCGTTTTTTCCTGAATATATTCAGGAAAAAACGCATACGCCCTTTTTGGCCAACCAAGCAACCTGGAAAGGCAAATCAGCGCTACAAAGAAGTCTCGCTTCCCATCGGTCAAAAGGGCCATGCGGAAAAAAGTGTCAAAACCAGAAATGCAGAACAGGCCATGGAGAAATGGGACCCTTGCTACGCTGATGGGCGGGATGTAAATTGCCAACAGCCACTCTGGAGAAGTGTACGGTGTGTCCTGAAACATCGAAAAAACACAGCTTAGAGCGCATAGGGCACTTCCACTCATGGGCGTATAAATTGGGAAAACTAATAATCAGCAAGACACAGGCACCCCAAAGTTTAGGGCTGCTCTGTTGACAAGAACCTCCACTTCGTGACACCTTAAATATCCCAGGAAAGAGAAAAATGGATAAAGAAGTGGTGGTCCTTATGTACAATGGAATATCACTCAGCCATGAAATCAATGTCATAAGGCTAGTAGCAGCATGATGAGTGGGTTTAGCTACGACGATTCTAAGTGAAATAAGTCACACAGAAAAAGACACTTATCATAAGCTATCACTTATAGAGGGAATGTAAAAACCGCTACACTTGAACTGAATTACAAAACAGAACAGAGTCACACGTTTACAAAACACACTATGGCTGCTTAACGGGAAAGGTGGGGTGGGGTGATGCATAAAACAAGGGTTTCAAATGAGCTCACATACCGTTCCATAAACCCAATATGTAATAGAAAGACCTACTCCTTGCTCAGTGAACTGGACTCAACATCCCCTATTCACCGCACAAGAATATATCTGACTAGTAAGAATCTTAAAACCTATGTATTGATATCTCTCTGGAAGTGAGTCAAGTGGCTGTAAAGCGGCAGAAACACAGCCGTGAAAAGCAGCTAAACCCCATTATAAAAATAAATTACTTTTAAAAACCCGTGAAACAAAGACAGTGAAAGAGAGAGAAATTCTTACAAAATTCGTTCAGGGGCTGTGATGCAACCTGGATTGACCATATCTAGACCCACAGCTGGAGGAGACATAAGGGTGGACACTCTCGGGGCTGAGAGGTTTGGTGAGGTTGGGGGAGCAAACGCAGAGCCTTTACAGTAATACTGCCTGTTACCCATCCCATGGGTCCCAAATCTCCAGGTTCAAGGGCATCTTCCTACCTCGAAAACATGCATGAGAAACCCAGAAGGTGGTACACCATGTGATCGGGAAAGGTTTCTAAAACGCACCTCATTTCTCATCTCCTTGTGCTCGGGTTCGACATTCCAGCCGCTTTACTAGCAATCTCCCTCCTTGGAGAATCAGCACCTTTAACCTCCCGTTCCGTACAGCTTGCAATTTGTCCTGAGGATGAATGGGAAGAGGGGGAGCCAATGAGAGACTAGCTCTAGGTGTTGGGACAGGCACAGGTCACTCTATTTTCCCATCAGGAAGAAGAATTAACCACAGGCTCAGCCTGCCGCCCGGAACCAGAATAGGGCCTGAGGCAATCCTGCGCTTTTGCGGCCAGCTCCCAAAAAAGCGAGTTGAAAAATGAAGCTCAGGGGCACTGCAATTCACAAACCTGCAGAGTTATAAATGATAACTCTCGTCCACAAATATATTGAGGGAAGGCAACGAAGAGGATCTGAAAGCAAGGCAGAATTGCAGGAAACAGATTTCAGGAGGTCGATTCGAATCGCCTTTAAAGCACATGAAAAGCGGCAAAACGTCCACAATGATGCCCTTGGCCAAAAAGGGCGTATGCGTTTTTTCCTGAATATATTCAGGAAAAAACGCATACGCCCTTTTTGGCCAACCAAGCAACCTGGAAAGGCAAATCAGCACTACAAAGAAGTCTCGCTTCCCATCGGTCAAAAGGGCCATGCGGAAAAAAGTGTCAAAACCAGAAATGCAGAACAGGCCATGGAGAAATGGGAGCCTTGCTACACTGATGGGCGGGATGTAAATTGCCAACAGCCACTCTGGAGAAGTGTACGGTGCGTCCTGAAACATCGAAAAAACACAGCTTAGAGAGCATAGGGCACTTCCACTCATGGGCGTATAAATTGGGAAAACTAAAAATCAGCAAGACACAGGCACCCCAAAGTTTAGGGCTGCTCTGTTGACAAGAACCTCCACTTCGTGACACCTTAAATATCCCAGGAAAGAGAAAAATGGATAAAGAAGTGGTGGTCCTTATGTACAATGGATTATCACTCAGCCATGAAATCAATGTCATAAGGCTAGTAGCAGCATGATGAGTGGCTTTAGCTACGACGATTCTAAGTGAAATAAGTCACACAGAAAAAGACACTTATCATAAGCTATCACTTATAGAGGGAATGTAAAAACCGCTACACTTGAACTGAATTACAAAAGAGAACAGAGTCACACGTTTACAAAACACACTATGGCTGCTTAACGGGAAAGGTGGGGTGGGGTGATGCATAAAACAAGGGTTTCAAATGAGCTCAGATACCGTTCCATAAACCCAATATGTAATAGAAAGACCTACTCCTTGCTCAGTGAACTGGACTCAACACCCTCTATTCACCGCACAAGAATATATCTGACTAGTAAGAATCTTAAAACCTATGTATTGATATCTCTCTGGAAGTGAGTCAAGTGGCTGTAAAGCGGCAGAAACACAGCCGTGAAAAGCAGCTAAACCCCATTATAAAAATAAATTACTTTTAAAAACCCGTGAAACAAAGACAGTGAAAGAGAGAGAAATTCTTACAAAATTCGTTCAGGGGCTGTGATGCAACCTGGATTGACCATATCTAGACCCACAGCTGGAGGAGACATAAGGGTGGACACTCTCGGGGCTGAGAGGTTTGGTGAGGTTGGGGGAGCAAACGCAGAGCCTTTACAGTAATACTGCCTGTTACCCATCCCATGGGTCCCAAATCTCCAGGTTCAAGGGCATCTTCCTACCTCGAAAACATGCATGAGAAACCCAGAAGGTGGTACACCGTGTGATCGGGAAAGGTTTCTAAAACGCACCTCATTTCTCATCTCCTTGTGCTCGGGTTCGCCATTCCAGCCGCTTTACTAGCAATCTCCCTCCTTGGAGAATCAGCACCTTTAACCTCCCGTTCCGTACAGCTTGCAATTTGTCCTGAGGATGAACGGGAAGAGGGGGAGCCAATGAGAGACTAGCTCTAGGTGTTGGGACAGGCACAGGTCACTCTATTTTCCCATCAGGAAGAAGAATTAACCACAGGCTCAGCCTGCCGCCCGGAACCAGAATAGGGCCTGAGGCAATCCTGCGCTTTTGCGGCCAGCTCCCAAAAAAGCGAGTTGAAAAATGGAGCTCAGGGGCACTGCAATTCACAAACCTGCAGAGTTATAAATGATAACTCTCGTCCACAAATATATTGAGGGAAGGCAACGAAGAGGATCTGAAAGCAAGGCAGAATTGCAGGAAACAGATTTCAGGAGGTCGATTCGAATCGCCTTTAAAGCACATGAAAAGCGGCAAAACGTCCACAATGATGCCCTTGGCCAAAAAGGGCGTATGCGTTTTTTCCTGAATATATTGAGGAAAAAACGCATACGCCCTTTTTGGCCAACCAAGCAACCTGGAAAGGCAAATCAGCGCTACAAAGAAGGCTTGCTTCCCATCGGTCAAAAGGGCCATGCGGAAAAAAGTGTCAAAACCAGAAATGCAGAACAGGCCATGGAGAAATGGGAGCCTTGCTACGCTGATGGGCGGGATGTAAATTGCCAACAGCCACTCTGGAGAAGTGTACGGTGTGTCCTGAAACATCGAAAAAACACAGCTTAGAGCGCATAGGGCACTTCCACTCACGGGCGTATAAATTGGGAAAACTAAAAATCAGCAAGACACAGGCACCCCAAAGTTTAGGGCTGCTCTGTTGACAAGAACCTCCACTTCGTGACACCTTAAATATCCCAGGAAAGAGAAAAATGGATAAAGAAGTGGTGGTCCTTATGTACAATGGAATATCACTCAGCCCTGAAATCAATGTCATAAGGCTAGTAGCAGCATGATGAGTGGCTTTAGCTACGACGATTCTAAGTGAAATAAGTCACACAGAAAAAGACACTTATCATAAGCTATCACTTATAGAGGGAATGTAAAAACCGCTACACTTGAACTGAATTACAAAACAGAACAGAGTCACACGTTTACAAAACACACTATGGCTGCTTAACGGGAAAGGTGGGGTGGGGTGATGCATAAAACAAGGGTTTCAAATGAGCTCAGATACCGTTCCATAAACCCAATATGTAATAGAAAGACCTACTCCTTGCTCAGTGAACTGGACTCAACACCCCCTATTCACCGCACAAGAATATATCTGACTAGTAAGAATCTTAAAACCTATGTATTGATATCTCTCTGGAAGTGAGTCAAGTGGCTGTAAAGCAGCAGAAACACAGCCGTGAAAAGCAGCTAAACCCCATTATAAAAATAAATTACTTTTAAAAACCCGTTAAACAAAGACAGTGAAAGAGAGAGAAATTCTTACAAAATTCGTTCAGGGGCTGTGATGCAACCTGGATTGACCATATCTAGACCCACAGCTGGAGGAGACATAAGGGTGGACACTCTCGGGGCTGAGAGGTTTGGTGAGGTTGGGGGAGCAAACGCAGAGCCTTTACAGTAATACTGCCTGTTACCCATCCCATGGGTCCCAAATCTCCAGGTTCAAGGGCATCTTCCTACCTCGAAAACATGCATGAGAAACCCAGAAGGTGGTACACCGTGTGATCGGGAAAGGTTTCTAAAACGCACCTCATTTCTCATCTCCTTGTGCTCGGGTTCGCCATTCCAGCCGCTTTACTAGCAATCTCCCTCCTTGGAGAATCAGCACCTTTAACCTCCCGTTCCGTACAGCTTGCAATTAGTCCTGAGGATGAACGGGAAGAGGGGGAGCCAATGAGAGACTAGCTCTAGGTGTTGGGACAGGCACAGGTCACTCTATTTTCCCATCAGGAAGAAGAATTAACCACAGGCTCAGCCTGCCGCCCGGAACCAGAATAGGGCCTGAGGCAATCCTGCGCTTTTGCGGCCAGCTCCCAAAAAAGCGAGTTGAAAAATGGAGCTCAGGGGCACTGCAATTCACAAACCTGCAGAGTTATAAATGATAACTCTCGTCCACAAATATATTGAGGGAAGGCAACGAAGAGGATCTGAAAGCAAGGCAGAATTGCAGGAAACAGATTTCAGGAGGTCGATTCGAATCGCCTTTAAAGCACATGAAAAGCGGCAAAACGTCCACAATGATGCCCTTGGCCAAAAAGGGCGTATGCGTTTTTTCCTGAATATATTCAGGAAAAAACGCATACGCCCTTTTTGGCCAACCAAGCAACCTGGAAAGGCAAATCAGCGCTACAAAGAAGGCTCGCTTCCCATCGGTCAAAAGGGCCATGCGGAAAAAAGTGTCAAAACCAGAAATGCAGAACAGGCCATGGAGAAATGGGAGCCTTGCTACGCTGATGGGCGGGATGTAAATTGCCAACAGCCACTCTGGAGAAGTGTACGGTGTGTCCTGAAACATCGAAAAAACACAGCTTAGAGCGCATAGGGCACTTCCACTCATGGGCGTATAAATTGGGAAAACTAAAAATCAGCAAGACACAGGCACCCCAAAGTTTAGGGCTGCTCTGTTGACAAGAACCTCCACTTCGTGACACCTTAAATATCCCAGGAAAGAGAAAAATGGATAAAGAAGTGGTGGTCCTTATGTACAATGGATTATCACTCAGCCATGAAATCAATGTCATAAGGCTAGTAGCAGCATGATGAGTGGCTTTAGCTACGACGATTCTAAGTGAAATAAGTCACACAGAAAAAGACACTTATCATAAGCTATCACTTATAGAGGGAATGTAAAAACCGCTACACTTGAACTGAATTACAAAACAGAACAGAGTCACACGTTTACAAAACACACTATGGCTGCTTAACGGGAAAGGTGGGGTGGGGTGATGCATAAAACAAGGGTTTCAAATGAGCTCAGATACCGTTCCATAAACCCAATATGTAATAGAAAGACCTACTCCTTGCTCAGTGAACTGGACTCAACACCCCCTATTCACCGCACAAGAATATATCTGACTAGTAAGAATCTTAAAACCTATGTATTGATATCTCTCTGGAAGTGAGTCAAGTGGCTGTAAAGCGGCAGAAACACAGCCGTGAAAAGCAGCTAAACCCCATTATAAAAATAAATTACTTTTAAAAACCCGTGAAACAAAGTCAGTGAAAGAGAGAGAAATTCTTACAAAATTCGTTCAGGGGCTGTGATGCAACCTGGATTGACCATATCTAGACCCACAGCTGGAGGAGACATAAGGGTGGACACTCTCGGGGCTGAGAGGTTTGGTGAGGTTGGGGGAGCAAACACAGAGCCTTTACAGTAATACTGCCTGTTACCCATCCCATGGGTCCCAAATCTCCAGGTTCAAGGGCATCTTCCTACCTCGAAAACATGCATGAGAAACCCAGAAGGTGGTACACCGTGTGATCGGGAAAGGTTTCTAAAACGCACCTCATTTCTCATCTCCTTGTGCTCGGGTTCGCCATTCCAGCCGCTTTACTAGCAATCTCCCTCCTTGGAGAATCAGCACCTTTAACCTCCCGTTCCGTACAGCTTGCAATTTGTCCTGAGGATGAACGGGAAGAGGGGGAGCCAATGAGAGACTAGCTCTAGGTGTTGGGACAGGCACAGGTCACTTTATTTTCCCATCAGGAAGAAGAATTAACCACAGGCTCAGCCTGCCGCCCGGAACCAGAATAGGGCCTGAGGCAATCCTGCGCTTTTGCAGCCAGCTCCCAAAAAAGCAAGTTGAAAAATGGAGCTCAGGGGCACTGCAATTCACAAACCTGCAGAGTTATAAATGATAACTCTCGTCCACAAATATATTGAGGGAAGGCAACGAAGAGGATCTGAAAGCAAGGCAGAATTGCAGGAAACAGATTTCAGGAGGTCGATTCGAATCGCCTTTAAAGCACATGAAAAGCGGCAAAAGGTCCACAATGATGCCCTTGGCCAAAAAGGGCGTATGCGTTTTTTCCTGAATATATTCAGGAAAAAACGCATACGCCCTTTTTGGCCAACCAAGCAACCTGGAAAGGCAAATCAGCGCTACAAAGAAGGCTCGCTTCCCATCGGTCAAAAGGGCCATGCGGAAAAAAGTGTCAAAACCAGAAATGCAGAACAGGCCATGGAGAAATGGGAGCCTTGCTACGCTGATGGGCGGGATGTAAATTGCCAACAGCCACTCTGGAGAAGTGTACGGTGTGTCCTGAAACATCGAAAAAACACAGCTTAGAGCGCATAGGGCACTTCCACTCACGGGCGTATAAATTGGGAAAACTAAAAATCAGCAAGACACAGGCACCCCAAAGTTTAGGGCTGCTCTGTTGACAAGAACCTCCACTTCGTGACACCTTAAATATCCCAGGAAAGAGAAAAATGGATAAAGAAGTGGTGGTCCTTATGTACAATGGAATATCACTCAGCCATGAAATCAATGTCATAAGGCTAGTAGCAGCATGATGAGTGGCTTTAGCTACGACGATTCTAAGTGAAATAAGTCACACAGAAAAAGACACTTATCATAAGCTATCACTTATAGAGGGAATGTAAAAACCGCTACACTTGAACTGAATTACAAAACAGAACAGAATCACACGTTTACAAAACACACTATGGCTGCTTAACGGGAAAGGTGGGGTGGGGTGATGCATAAAACAAGGGTTTCAAATGAGCTCAGATACCGTTCCATAAACCCAATATGTAATAGAAAGACCTACTCCTTGCTCAGTGAACTGGACTCAACACCCCCTATTCACCGCACAAGAATATATCTGACTAGTAAGAATCTTAAAACCTATGTATTGATATCTCTCTGGAAGTGAGTCAAGTGGCTGTAAAGCGGCAGAAACACAGCCGTGAAAAGCAGCTAAACCCCATTATAAAAATAAATTACTTTTAAAAACCCGTGAAACAAAGACAGTGAAAGAGAGAGAAATTCTTACAAAATTCGTTCAGGGGCTGTGATGCAACCTGGATTGACCATATCTAGACCCACAGCTGGAGGAGACATAAGGGTGGACACTCTCGGGGCTGAGAGGTTTGGTGAGGTTGGGGGAGCAAACGCAGAGCCTTTACAGTAATACTGCCTGTTACCCATCCCATGGGTCCCAAATCTCCAGGTTCAAGGGCATCTTCCTACCTCGAAAACATGCATGAGAAACCCAGAAGGTGGTACACCGTGTGATCGGGAAAGGTTTCTAAAACGCACCTCATTTCTCATCTCCTTGTGCTCGGGTTCGCCATTCCAGCCGCTTTACTAGCAATCTCCCTCCTTGGAGAATCAGCACCTTTAACCTCCCGTTCCGTACAGCTTGCAATTAGTCCTGAGGATGAACGGGAAGAGGGGGAGCCAATGAGAGACTAGCTCTAGGTGTTGGGACAGGCACAGGTCACTCTATTTTCCCATCAGGAAGAAGAATTAACCACAGGCTCAGCCTGCCGCCCGGAACCAGAATAGGGCCTGAGGCAATCCTGCGCTTTTGCGGCCAGCTCCCAAAAAAGCGAGTTGAAAAATGGAGCTCAGGGGCACTGCAATTCACAAACCTGCAGAGTTATAAATGATAACTCTCGTCCACAAATATATTGAGGGAAGGCAACGAAGAGGATCTGAAAGCAAGGCAGAATTGCAGGAAACAGATTTCAGGAGGTCGATTCGAATCGCCTTTAAAGCACATGAAAAGCGGCAAAACGTCCACAATGATGCCCTTGGCCAAAAAGGGCGTATGCGTTTTTTCCTGAATATATTCAGGAAAAAACGCATACTCCCTTTTTGGCCAACCAAGCAACCTGGAAAGGCAAATCAGCGCTACAAAGAAGGCTCGCTTCCCATCGGTCAAAAGGGCCATGCGGAAAAAAGTGTCAAAACCAGAAATGCAGAACAGGCCATGGAGAAATGGGAGCCTTACTACGCTCATGCGCGGGATGTAAATTGCCAACAGCCACTCTGGAGAAGTGTACGGTGTGTCCTGAAACATCGAAAAAACACAGCTTAGAGCGCATAGGGCACTTCCACTCATGGGCGTATAAATTGGGAAAACTAAAAATCAGCAAGACACAGGCACCCCAAAGTTTAGGGCTGCTCTGTTGACAAGAACCTCCACTTCGTGACACCTTAAATATCCCAGGAAAGAGAAAAATGGATAAAGAAGTGGTGGTCCTTATGTACAATGGATTATCACTCAGCCATGAAATCAATGTCATAAGGCTAGTAGCAGCATGATGAGTGGCTTTAGCTACGACGATTCTAAGTGAAATAAGTCACACAGAAAAAGACACTTATCATAAGCTATCACTTATAGAGGGAATGTAAAAACCGCTACACTTGAACTGAATTACAAAACAGAACAGAGTCACACGTTTACAAAACACACTATGGCTGCTTAACGGGAAAGGTGGGGTGGGGTGATGCATAAAACAAGGGTTTCAAATGAGCTCAGATACCGTTCCATAAACCCAATATGTAATAGAAAGACCTACTCCTTGCTCAGTGAACTGGACTCAACACCCCCTATTCACCGCACAAGAATATATCTGACTAGTAAGAATCTTAAAACCTATGTATTGATATCTCTCTGGAAGTGAGTCAAGTGGCTGTAAAGCGGCAGAAACACAGCCGTGAAAAGCAGCTAAACCCCATTATAAAAATAAATTACTTTTAAAAACCCGTGAAACAAAGACAGTGAAAGAGAGAGAAATTCTTACAAAATTCGTTCAGGGGCTGTGATGCAACCTGGATTGACCATATCTAGACCCACAGCTGGAGGAGACATAAGGGTGGACACTCTCGGGGCTGAGAGGTTTGGTGAGGTTGGGGGAGCAAACACAGAGCCTTTACAGTAATACTGCCTGTTACCCATCCCATGGGTCCCAAATCTCCAGGTTCAAGGGCATCTTCCTACCTCGAAAATATGCATGAGAAACCCAGAAGGTGGTACACCGTGTGATCGGGAAAGGTTTCTAAAACGCACCTCATTTCTCATCTCCTTGTGCTCGGGTTCGCCATTCCAGCCGCTTTACTAGCAATCTCCCTCCTTGGAGAATCAGCACCTTTAACCTCCCGTTCCGTACAGCTTGCAATTTGTCCTGAGGATGAACGGGAAGAGGGGGAGCCAATGAGAGACTAGCTCTAGGTGTTGGGACAGGCACAGGTCACTTTATTTTCCCATCAGGAAGAAGAATTAACCACAGGCTCAGCCTGCCGCCCGGAACCAGAATAGGGCCTGAGGCAATCCTGCGCTTTTGCAGCCAGCTCCCAAAAAAGCAAGTTGAAAAATGGAGCTCAGGGGCACTGCAATTCACAAACCTGCAGAGTTATAAATGATAACTCTCGTCCACAAATATATTGAGGGAAGGCAACGAAGAGGATCTGAAAGCAAGGCAGAATTGCAGGAAACAGATTTCAGGAGGTCGATTCGAATCGCCTTTAAAGCACATGAAAAGCGGCAAAACGTCCACAATGATGCCCTTGGCCAAAAAGGGCGTATGCGTTTTTTCCTGAATATATTCAGGAAAAAACGCATACGCCCTTTTTGGCCAACCAAGCAACCTGGAAAGGCAAATCAGCGCTACAAAGAAGGCTCGCTTCCCATCGGTCAAAAGGGCCATGCGGAAAAAAGTGTCAAAACCAGAAATGCAGAACAGGCCATGGAGAAATGGGAGCCTTGCTACGCTGATGGGCGGGATGTAAATTGCCAACAGCCACTCTGGAGAAGTGTACGGTGTGTCCTGAAACATCGAAAAAACACAGCTTAGAGCGCATAGGGCACTTCCACTCATGGGCGTATAAATTGGGAAAACTAAAAATCAGCAAGACACAGGCACCCCAAAGTTTAGGGCTGCTCTGTTGACAAGAACCTCCACTTCGTGACACCTTAAATATCCCAGGAAAGAGAAAAATGGATAAAGAAGTGGTGGTCCTTATGTACAATGGATTATCACTCAGCCATGAAATCAATGTCATAAGGCTAGTAGCAGCATGATGAGTGGCTTTAGCTACGACGATTCTAAGTGAAATAAGTCACACAGAAAAAGACACTTATCATAAGCTATCACTTATAGAGGGAATGTAAAAACCGCTACACTTGAACTGAATTACAAAACAGAACAGAGTCACACGTTTACAAAACACACTATGGCTGCTTAACGGGAAAGGTGGGGTGGGGTGATGCATAAAACAAGGGTTTCAAATGAGCTCAGATACCGTTCCATAAACCCAATATGTAATAGAAAGACCTACTCCTTGCTCAGTGAACTGGACTCAACACCCCCTATTCACCGCACAAGAATATATCTGACTAGTAAGAATCTTAAAACCTATGTATTGATATCTCTCTGGAAGTGAGTCAAGTGGCTGTAAAGCGGCAGAAACACAGCCGTGAAAAGCAGCTAAACCCCATTATAAAAATAAATTACTTTTAAAAACCCGTGAAACAAAGACAGTGAAAGAGAGAGAAATTCTTACAAAATTCGTTCAGGGGCTGTGATGCAACCTGGATTGACCATATCTAGACCCACAGCTGGAGGAGACATAAGGGTGGACACTCTCGGGGCTGAGAGGTTTGGTGAGGTTGGGGGAGCAAACACAGAGCCTTTACAGTAATACTGCCTGTTACCCATCCCATGGGTCCCAAATCTCCAGGTTCAAGGGCATCTTCCTACCTCGAAAACATGCATGAGAAACCCAGAAGGTGGTACACCGTGTGATCGGGAAAGGTTTCTAAAACGCACCTCATTTCTCATCTCCTTGTGCTCGGGTTCGCCATTCCAGCCGCTTTACTAGCAATCTCCCTCCTTGGAGAATCAGCACCTTTAACCTCCCGTTCCGTACAGCTTGCAATTTGTCCTGAGGATGAACGGGAAGAGGGGGAGCCAATGAGAGACTAGCTCTAGGTGTTGGGACAGGCACAGGTCACTTTATTTTCCCATCAGGAAGAAGAATTAACCACAGGCTCAGCCTGCCGCCCGGAACCAGAATAGGGCCTGAGGCAATCCTGCGCTTTTGCAGCCAGCTCCCAAAAAAGCAAGTTGAAAAATGGAGCTCAGGGGCACTGCAATTCACAAACCTGCAGAGTTATAAATGATAACTCTCGTCCACAAATATATTGAGGGAAGGCAACGAAGAGGATCTGAAAGCAAGGCAGAATTGCAGGAAACAGATTTCAGGAGGTCGATTCGAATCGCCTTTAAAGCACATGAAAAGCGGCAAAACGTCCACAATGATGCCCTTGGCCAAAAAGGGCGTATGCGTTTTTTCCTGAATATATTCAGGAAAAAACGCATACGCCCTTTTTGGCCAACCAAGCAACCTGGAAAGGCAAATCAGCGCTACAAAGAAGGCTCGCTTCCCATCGGTCAAAAGGGCCATGCGGAAAAAAGTGTCAAAACCAGAAATGCAGAACAGGCCATGGAGAAATGGGAGCCTTGCTACGCTGATGGGCGGGATGTAAATTGCCAACAGCCACTCTGGAGAAGTATACGGTGTGTCCTGAAACATCGAAAAAACACAGCTTAGAGCGCATAGGGCACTTCCACTCACGGGCGTATAAATTGGGAAAACTAAAAATCAGCAAGACACAGGCACCCCAAAGTTTAGGGCTGCTCTGTTGACAAGAACCTCCACTTCGTGACACCTTAAATATCCCAGGAAAGAGAAAAATGGATAAAGAAGTGGTGGTCCTTATGTACAATGGAATATCACTCAGCCATGAAATCAATGTCATAAGGCTAGTAGCAGCATGATGAGTGGCTTTAGCTACGACGATTCTAAGTGAAATAAGTCACACAGAAAAAGACACTTATCATAAGCTATCACTTATAGAGGGAATGTAAAAACCTCTACACTTGAACTGAATTACAAAACAGAACAGAATCACACGTTTACAAAACACACTATGGCTGCTTAACGGGAAAGGTGGGGTGGGGTGATGCATAAAACAAGGGTTTCAAATGAGCTCAGATACCGTTCCATAAACCCAATATGTAATAGAAAGACCTACTCCTTGCTCAGTGAACTGGACTCAACACCCCCTATTCACCGCACAAGAATATATCTGACTAGTAAGAATCTTAAAACCTATGTATTGATATCTCTCTGGAAGTGAGTCAAGTGGCTGTAAAGCGGCAGAAACACAGCCGTGAAAAGCAGCTAAACCCCATTATAAAAATAAATTACTTTTAAAAACCCGTGAAACAAAGACAGTGAAAGAGAGAGAAATTCTTACAAAATTCGTTCAGGGGCTGTGATGCAACCTGGATTGACCATATCTAGACCCACAGCTGGAGGAGACATAAGGGTGGACACTCTCGGGGCTGAGAGGTTTGGTGAGGTTGGGGGAGCAAACGCAGAGCCTTTACAGTAATACTGCCTGTTACCCATCCCATGGGTCCCAAATCTCCAGGTTCAAGGGCATCTTCCTACCTCGAAAACATGCATGAGAAACCCAGAAGGTGGTACACCGTGTGATCGGGAAAGGTTTCTAAAACGCACCTCATTTCTCATCTCCTTGTGCTCGGGTTCGCCATTCCAGCCGCTTTACTAGCAATCTCCCTCCTTGGAGAATCAGCACCTTTAACCTCCCGTTCCGTACAGCTTGCAATTAGTCCTGAGGATGAACGGGAAGAGGGGGAGCCAATGAGAGACTAGCTCTAGGTGTTGGGACAGGCACAGGTCACTCTATTTTCCCATCAGGAAGAAGAATTAACCACAGGCTCAGCCTGCCGCCCGGAACCAGAATAGGGCCTGAGGCAATCCTGCGCTTTTGCGGCCAGCTCCCAAAAAAGCGAGTTGAAAAATGGAGCTCAGGGGCACTGCAATTCACAAACCTGCAGAGTTATAAATGATAACTCTCGTCCACAAATATATTGAGGGAAGGCAACGAAGAGGATCTGAAAGCAAGGCAGAATTGCAGGAAACAGATTTCAGGAGGTCGATTCGAATCGCCTTTAAAGCACATGAAAAGCGGCAAAACGTCCACAATGATGCCCTTGGCCAAAAAGGGCGTATGCGTTTTTTCCTGAATATATTCAGGAAAAAACGCATACGCCCTTTTTGGCCAACCAAGCAACCTGGAAAGGCAAATCGGCGCTACAAAGAAGTCTCGCTTCCCATCGGTCAAAAGGGCCATGCGGAAAAAAGTGTCAAAACCAGAAATGCAGAACAGGCCATGGAGAAATGGGAGCCTTACTACGCTCATGCGCGGGATGTAAATTGCCAACAGCCACTCTGGAGAAGTGTACGGTGTGTCCTGAAACATCGAAAAAACACAGCTTAGAGCGCATAGGGCACTTCCACTCATGGGCGTATAAATTGGGAAAACTAAAAATCAGCAAGACACAGGCACCCCAAAGTTTAGGGCTGCTCTGTTGACAAGAACCTCCACTTCGTGACACCTTAAATATCCCAGGAAAGAGAAAAATGGATAAAGAAGTGGTGGTCCTTATGTACAATGGATTATCACTCAGCCATGAAATCAATGTCATAAGGCTAGTAGCAGCATGATGAGTGGCTTTAGCTACGACGATTCTAAGTGAAATAAGTCACACAGAAAAAGACACTTATCATAAGCTATCACTTATAGAGGGAATGTAAAAACCGCTACACTTGAACTGAATTACAAAACAGAACAGAGTCACACGTTTACAAAACACACTATGGCTGCTTAACGGGAAAGGTGGGGTGGGGTGATGCATAAAACAAGGGTTTCAAATGAGCTCAGATACCGTTCCATAAACCCAATATGTAATAGAAAGACCTACTCCTTGCTCAGTGAACTGGACTCAACACCCCCTATTCACCGCACAAGAATATATCTGACTAGTAAGAATCTTAAAACCTATGTATTGATATCTCTCTGGAAGTGAGTCAAGTGGCTGTAAAGCGGCAGAAACACAGCCGTGAAAAGCAGCTAAACCCCATTATAAAAATAAATTACTTTTAAAAACCCGTGAAACAAAGACAGTGAAAGAGAGAGAAATTCTTACAAAATTCGTTCAGGGGCTGTGATGCAACCTGGATTGACCATATCTAGACCCACAGCTGGAGGAGACATAAGGGTGGACACTCTCGGGGCTGAGAGGTTTGGTGAGGTTGGGGGAGCAAACACAGAGCCTTTACAGTAATACTGCCTGTTACCCATCCCATGGGTCCCAAATCTCCAGGTTCAAGGGCATCTTCCTACCTCGAAAACATGCATGAGAAACCCAGAAGGTGGTACACCGTGTGATCGGGAAAGGTTTCTAAAACGCACCTCATTTCTCATCTCCTTGTGCTCGGGTTCGCCATTCCAGCCGCTTTACTAGCAATCTCCCTCCTTGGAGAATCAGCACCTTTAACCTCCCGTTCCGTACAGCTTGCAATTTGTCCTGAGGATGAACGGGAAGAGGGGGAGCCAATGAGAGACTAGCTCTAGGTGTTGGGACAGGCACAGGTCACTTTATTTTCCCATCAGGAAGAAGAATTAACCACAGGCTCAGCCTGCCGCCCGGAACCAGAATAGGGCCTGAGGCAATCCTGCGCTTTTGCAGCCAGCTCCCAAAAAAGCAAGTTGAAAAATGGAGCTCAGGGGCACTGCAATTCACAAACCTGCAGAGTTATAAATGATAACTCTCGTCCACAAATATATTGAGGGAAGGCAACGAAGAGGATCTGAAAGCAAGGCAGAATTGCAGGAAACAGATTTCAGGAGGTCGATTCGAATCGCCTTTAAAGCACATGAAAAGCGGCAAAACGTCCACAATGATGCCCTTGGCCAAAAAGGGCGTATGCGTTTTTTCCTGAATATATTCAGGAAAAAACGCATACGCCCTTTTTGGCCAACCAAGCAACCTGGAAAGGCAAATCAGCGCTACAAAGAAGGCTCGCTTCCCATTGGTCAAAAGGGCCATGCGGAAAAAAGTGTCAAAACCAGAAATGCAGAACAGGCCATGGAGAAATGGGAGCCTTGCTACGCTGATGGGCGGGATGTAAATTGCCAACAGCCACTCTGGAGAAGTGTACGGTGTGTCCTGAAACATCGAAAAAACACAGCTTAGAGCGCATAGGGCACTTCCACTCACGGGCGTATAAATTGGGAAAACTAAAAATCAGCAAGACACAGGCACCCCAAAGTTTAGGGCTGCTCTGTTGACAAGAACCTCCACTTCGTGACACCTTAAATATCCCAGGAAAGAGAAAAATGGATAAAGAAGTGGTGGTCCTTATGTACAATGGAATATCACTCAGCCATGAAATCAATGTCATAAGGCTAGTAGCAGCATGATGAGTGGCTTTAGCTACGACGATTCTAAGTGAAATAAGTCACACAGAAAAAGACACTTATCATAAGCTATCACTTATAGAGGGAATGTAAAAACCGCTACACTTGAACTGAATTACAAAACAGAACAGAATCACACGTTTACAAAACACACTATGGCTGCTTAACGGGAAAGGTGGGGTGGGGTGATGCATAAAACAAGGGTTTCAAATGAGCTCAGATACCGTTCCATAAACCCAATATGTAATAGAAAGACCTACTCCTTGCTCAGTGAACTGGACTCAACACCCCCTATTCACCGCACAAGAATATATCTGACTAGTAAGAATCTTAAAACCTATGTATTGATATCTCTCTGGAAGTGAGTCAAGTGGCTGTAAAGCGGCAGAAACACAGCCGTGAAAAGCAGCTAAACCCCATTATAAAAATAAATTACTTTTAAAAACCCGTGAAACAAAGACAGTGAAAGAGAGAGAAATTCTTACAAAATTCGTTCAGGGGCTGTGATGCAACCTGGATTGACCATATCTAGACCCACAGCTGGAGGAGACATAAGGGTGGACACTCTCGGGGCTGAGAGGTTTGGTGAGGTTGGGGGAGCAAACGCAGAGCCTTTACAGTAATACTGCCTGTTACCCATCCCATGGGTCCCAAATCTCCAGGTTCAAGGGCATCTTCCTACCTCGAAAACATGCATGAGAAACCCAGAAGGTGGTACACCGTGTGATCGGGAAAGGTTTCTAAAACGCACCTCATTTCTCATCTCCTTGTGCTCGGGTTCGCCATTCCAGCCGCTTTACTAGCAATCTCCCTCCTTGGAGAATCAGCACCTTTAACCTCCCGTTCCGTACAGCTTGCAATTAGTCCTGAGGATGAACGGGAAGAGGGGGAGCCAATGAGAGACTAGCTCTAGGTGTTGGGACAGGCACAGGTCACTCTATTTTCCCATCAGGAAGAAGAATTAACCACAGGCTCAGCCTGCCGCCCGGAACCAGAATAGGGCCTGAGGCAATCCTGCGCTTTTGCGGCCAGCTCCCAAAAAAGCGAGTTGAAAAATGGAGCTCAGGGGCACTGCAATTCACAAACCTGCAGAGTTATAAATGATAACTCTCGTCCACAAATATATTGAGGGAAGGCAACGAAGAGGATCTGAAAGCAAGGCAGAATTGCAGGAAACAGATTTCAGGAGGTCGATTCGAATCGCCTTTAAAGCACATGAAAAGCGGCAAAACGTCCACAATGATGCCCTTGGCCAAAAAGGGCGTATGCGTTTTTTCCTGAATATATTCAGGAAAAAACGCATACTCCCTTTTTGGCCAACCAAGCAACCTGGAAAGGCAAGTCAGCGCTACAAAGAAGGCTCGCTTCCCATCGGTCAAAAGGGCCATGCGGAAAAAAGTGTCAAAACCAGAAATGCAGAACAGGCCATGGAGAAATGGGAGCCTTACTACGCTCATGCGCAGGATGTAAATTGCCAACAGCCACTCTGGAGAAGTGTACGGTGTGTCCTGAAACATCGAAAAAACACAGCTTAGAGCGCATAGGGCACTTCCACTCATGGGCGTATAAATTGGGAAAACTAAAAATCAGCAAGACACAGGCACCCCAAAGTTTAGGGCTGCTCTGTTGACAAGAACCTCCACTTCGTGACACCTTAAATATCCCAGGAAAGAGAAAAATGGATAAAGAAGTGGTGGTCCTTATGTACAATGGATTATCACTCAGCCATGAAATCAATGTCATAAGGCTAGTAGCAGCATGATGAGTGGCTTTAGCTACGACGATTCTAAGTGAAATAAGTCACACAGAAAAAGACACTTATCATAAGCTATCACTTATAGAGGGAATGTAAAAACCGCTACACTTGAACTGAATTACAAAACAGAACAGAGTCACACGTTTACAAAACACACTATGGCTGCTTAACGGGAAAGGTGGGGTGGGGTGATGCATAAAACAAGGGTTTCAAATGAGCTCAGATACCGTTCCATAAACCCAATATGTAATAGAAAGACCTACTCCTTGCTCAGTGAACTGGACTCAACACCCCCTATTCACCGCACAAGAATATATCTGACTAGTAAGAATCTTAAAACCTATGTATTGATATCTCTCTGGAAGTGAGTCAAGTGGCTGTAAAGCGGCAGAAACACAGCCGTGAAAAGCAGCTAAACCCCATTATAAAAATAAATTACTTTTAAAAACCCGTGAAACAAAGACAGTGAAAGAGAGAGAAATTCTTACAAAATTCGTTCAGGGGCTGTGATGCAACCTGGATTGACCATATCTAGACCCACAGCTGGAGGAGACATAAGGGTGGACACTCTCGGGGCTGAGAGGTTTGGTGAGGTTGGGGGAGCAAACGCAGAGCCTTTACAGTAATACTGCCTGTTACCCATCCCATGGGTCCCAAATCTCCAGGTTCAAGGGCATCTTCCTACCTCGAAAACATGCATGAGAAACCCAGAAGGTGGTACACCGTGTGATCGGGAAAGGTTTCTAAAACGCACCTCATTTCTCATCTCCTTGTGCTCGGGTTCGCCATTCCAGCCGCTTTACTAGCAATCTCCCTCCTTGGAGAATCAGCACCTTTAACCTCCCGTTCCGTACAGCTTGCAATTAGTCCTGAGGATGAACGGGAAGAGGGGGAGCCAATGAGAGACTAGCTCTAGGTGTTGGGACAGGCACAGGTCACTCTATTTTCCCATCAGGAAGAAGAATTAACCACAGGCTCAGCCTGCCGCCCGGAACCAGAATAGGGCCTGAGGCAATCCTGCGCTTTTGCGGCCAGCTCCCAAAAAAGCGAGTTGAAAAATGGAGCTCAGGGGCACTGCAATTCACAAACCTGCAGAGTTATAAATGATAACTCTCGTCCACAAATATATTGAGGGAAGGCAACGAAGAGGATCTGAAAGCAAGGCAGAATTGCAGGAAACAGATTTCAGGAGGTCGATTCGAATCGCCTTTAAAGCACATGAAAAGCGGCAAAACGTCCACAATGATGCCCTTGGCCAAAAAGGGCGTATGCGTTTTTTCCTGAATATATTCAGGAAAAAACGCATACGCCCTTTTTGGCCAACCAAGCAACCTGGAAAGGCAAATCAGCGCTACAAAGAAGGCTCGCTTCCCATCGGTCAAAAGGGCCATGCGGAAAAAAGTGTCAAAACCAGAAATGCAGAACAGGCCATGGAGAAATGGGAGCCTTGCTACGCTGATGGGCGGGATGTAAATTGCCAACAGCCACTCTGGAGAAGTGTACGGTGTGTCCTGAAACATCGAAAAAACACAGCTTAGAGCGCATAGGGCACTTCCACTCATGGGCGTATAAATTGGGAAAACTAAAAATCAGCAAGACACAGGCACCCCAAAGTTTAGGGCTGCTCTGTTGACAAGAACCTCCACTTCGTGACACCTTAAATATCCCAGGAAAGAGAAAAATGGATAAAGAAGTGGTGGTCCTTATGTACAATGGAATATCACTCAGCCATGAAATCAATGTCATAAGGCTAGTAGCAGCATGATGAGTGGCTTTAGCTACGACGATTCTAAGTGAAATAAGTCACACAGAAAAAGACACTTATCATAAGCTATCACTTATAGAGGGAATGTAAAAACCGCTACACTTGAACTGAATTACAAAACAGAACAGAGTCACACATGCAGAAAACAAACTATAGCTGCTTAACGGGAAAGGTGAGGTGGGGTGATACATAAAACAAGGGTTTCAAATTAGCTCAGATACCGTTCCATAAACCCAATATGTAATAGACAAGACCTACTCCTTGCTCAGAGAACTGGACTCAACACGCCCTATTCACCGCACAAGAATATATCTGACTAGTAATAATCTTAAAACCTATGTATTGATATCTCTCTGTTAGTGTGTCAAGTGGGTGTAAAGCGGCATAAACACAGCAGTGAAAAGCAGCTAAACCCCATTATAAAAATAAATTACTTTGAAAAACCCATGAAACAAAGACAGTGAAAGAGAGCGAAATTCTTACACAATGCGTTCAGGGGCTGTGATGCAACCTGGATTGACCATATCTAGACCCACAGCTGGATGAGACATAAGGGGGGACACTCTTGGAGCTGAGAGGTTTGGTGAGGTTGGGTGAGCAAACGCAGACCCTTTAAAGTAATACTGCGTGGTACCCATCGCATGGGTCCCAAATCTCCATGTTCAAGGGCATCTTCCTACATCGAAAACATGCATGAGAAAACAAAAAGATGGTACACCATGTGATGGGGAAAGGTTTCTAATACGCACCTCATTTCTCTTCTCCTTGTGCCCGGGTTCGCCATTCCAGCCGCTTTACTAACAATCTCCCTACTTGGAGCATCAGCACCTTTAACCTCCTGTTCTGTACAGGTTGCAATTTGTCCTGAGGATGAACGGGTAGACGGGGAACCAGTGAGAGACTAGCTCTTGGTGTTGGGACAGGCACAGGTCACTCTATTTTCCCATCAGGAAGAAGAATGAACCACAGGCTCATCCTCCCCCCCGGAACCGGAACAGGGCCTGAAGCCATCCTGCGCTTTTGCGGCCAGCTCCCAAAAAAGCGAGTTGTAAAATGGAGCTTCAGGGCACTGCAATTCACAAACCTGCAGAGTTATAAATGATAACTCTCGTCCACAAATATATTGAGGGAAGGCAAAGAAGAGGATTTGAAATCAAGGCAGAATTGCAGGAAACAGATTTCAGGAGGTAGATTCGAATCGCCTTTAAAGCACATGAAAAGCGGCAAAACGTTGACAATGATGCCCTTGGCCAAAAAGGGCGTATGCGTTTTTTCCTGAATATATTCAGGAAAAAACGCATACGCCCTTTTTGGCCAACCAAGCAACCTGGAAAGGCAAATCAGCGCTACAAAGAAGACTCGCTACCCATCGGTCAAAAGGGCCATGCTGAAAAAAGTCTCAAACCCAGAAATGCAGGACAGGCCATGGAGAAATGGGAGCCTTGCTACACTGATGGGCGGGATGTAAATTGCCAACAGCCACTCTGGAGAAGTGTACGGTGTGTCCTGAAACATCTAAAAAACACAGCTTAGAGAGCATAGGGCACTTCCACTCATGGGGGTATAAATTGGGAAAATGAAAAATCAGCAAGACACAAGCACCCCAAAGTTTAGGGCTGCTCTGTTGACAAGGACCTCCACTTCATTCCACCTTCAATATCCCAGGAAAGAGAAAAATGGATAAAGAAGTTGTGGTCCTTATGTACAATGGAATATCACTCAGCCATGAAATCAATGTCATAAGGCTAGTAGCAGCATGATGAGTGGATTTAGGTACGGCGATTGTAAGTGAAATAAGTCACACAGAAAAGGACACTTCTCATAAGGTATCACTTATAGAGGGAATGTAAAAACCGTTACACTTGAACTGAATTACAAAACAGAACAGAGTCACACATGCAGAAAACACACTATGGCTGCTTAACGGGAAAGGTGAGGTGGGGTGATACATAAAACAAGGGTTTCAAATTAGCTCAGATACCGTTCCATAAACCCAATATGTAATAGACAAGACCTACTCCTTGCTCAGAGAACTGGACTCAACACGCCCTATTCACCGCACAAGAATATATCTGACTAGTAATAATCTTAAAACCTATGTATTGATATCTCTCTCTTAGTGTGTCAAGTGGGTGTAAAGCGGCATAAACACAGCAGTGAAAAGCAGCTAAACCCCATTATAAAAATAAATTACTTTTACAAACCCATGAAACAAAGACAGTAAAAGAGAGAGAAATTCTTACACAATGCGTTCAGGGGCTGTGATGCAACCTGGATTGACCATATCTAGACCCACAGCTGGATGAGACATAAGGGTGGACACTCTTGGGGCTGAGAGGTTTGGTGAGGTTGGGTGAGCAAACGCAGACCCTTTAAAGTAATACTGCGTGGTACCCATCGCATGGGTCCCAAATCTCCATGTTCAAGGGCATCTTCCTACATCGAAAACATGCATGAGAAAACAAAAAGATGGTACACCATGTGATGGGGAAAGGTTTCTAATACGCACCTCATTTCTCTTCTCCTTGTGCCCGGGTTCGCCATTCCAGCCGCTTTACTAACAATCTCCCTACTTGGAGCATCAGCACCTTTAACCTCCTGTTCTGTACAGGTTGCAATTTGTCCTGAGGATGAACGGGTAGACGGGGAACCAGTGAGAGACTAGCTCTTGGTGTTGGGACAGGCACAGGTCACTCTATTTTCCCATCAGGAAGAAGAATGAACCACAGGCTCATCCTCCCCCCCGGAACCGGAACAGGGCCTGAAGCCATCCTGCGCTTTTGCGGCCAGCTCCCAAAAAAGCGAGTTGTAAAATGGAGCTTCAGGGCACTGCAATTCACAAACCTGCAGAGTTATAAATGATAACTCTCGTCCACAAATATATTGAGGGAAGGCAAAGAAGAGGATTTGAAATCAAGGCAGAATTGCAGGAAACAGATTTCAGGAGGTAGATTCGAATCGCCTTTAAAGCACATGAAAAGCGGCAAAACGTTGACAATGATGCCCTTGGCCAAAAAGGGCGTATGCGTTTTTTCCTGAATATATTCAGGAAAAAACGCATACGCCCTTTTTGGCCAACAAAGCAACCTGGAAAGGCAAATCAGCGCTACAAAGAAGACTCGCTACCCATCGGTCAAAAGGGCCATGCTGAAAAAAGTCTCAAAACCAGAAATGCAGGACAGGCCATGGAGAAATGGGAGCCTTGCTACACTGATGGGCGGGATGTAAATTGCCAACAGCCACTCTGGAGAAGTGTACGGTGTGTCCTGAAACATCTAAAAAACACAGCTTAGAGAGCATAGGGCACTTCCACTCATGGGGGTATAAATTGGGAAAATGAAAAATCAGCAAGACACAAGCACCCCAAAGTTTAGGGCTGCTCTGTTGACAAGGACCTCCACTTCATTCCACCTTCAATATCCCAGGAAAGAGAAAAATGGATAAAGAAGTTGTGGTCCTTATGTACAATGGAATAACACTCAGCCATGAAATCAATGTCATAAGGCTAGTAGCAGCATGATGAGTGGATTTAGGTACGGCGATTCTAAGTGAAATAAGTCACACAGAAAAGGACACTTCTCATAAGGTATCACTTATAGAGGGAATGTAAAAACCGTTACACTTGAACTGAATTACAAAACAGAACAGAGTCACACATGCAGAAAACACACTATGGCTGCCTAACGGGAAAGGTGAGGTAGGGTGATACATAAAACAAGGGTTTCAAATTAGCTCAGATACCGTTCCATAAACCCAATATGTAATAGACAAGACCTACTCCTTGCTCAGAGAACTGGACTCAACACGCCCTATTCACCGCACAAGAATATATCTGACTAGTAATAATCTTAAAACCTATGTATTGATATCTCTCTGTTAGTGTGTCAAGTGGGTGTAAAGCGGCCTAAACACAGCAGTGAAAAGCAGCTAAACCCCATTATAAAAATAAATTACTTTGAAAAACCCATGAAACAAAGACAGTAAAAGAGAGAGAAATTCTTACACAATGCGTTCAGGGGCTGTGATGCAACCTGGATTGACCATATCTAGACCCACAGCTGGATGAGACATAAGGGTGGACACTCTTGGGGCTGAGAGGTTTGGTGAGGTTGGGTGAGCAAACGCAGACCCTTTAAAGTAATACTGCGTGATACCCATCGCATGGGTCCCAAATCTCCATGTTCAAGGGCATCTTCCTACATCGAAAACATGCATGAGAAAACAAAAAGATGGTACACCATGTGATGGGGAAAGGTTTCTAATACGCACCTCATTTCTCTTCTCCTTGTGCCCGGGTTCGCCATTCCAGCCGCTTTACTAACAATCTCCCTACTTGGAGCATCAGCACCTTTAACCTCCTGTTCTGTACAGGTTGCAATTTGTCCTGAGGATGAACGGGTAGACGGGGAACCAGTGAGAGACTAGCTCTTGGTGTTGGGACAGGCACAGGTCACTCTATTTTCCCATCAGGAAGAAGAATGAACCACAGGCTCATCCTCCCCCCCGGAACCGGAACAGGGCCTGAAGCCATCCTGCGCTTTTGCGGCCAGCTCCCAAAAAAGCGAGTTGTAAAATGGAGCTTCAGGGCACTGCAATTCACAAACCTGCAGAGTTATAAATGATAACTCTCGTCCACAAATATATTGAGGGAAGGCAAAGAAGAGGATTTGAAATCAAGGCAGAATTGCAGGAAACAGATTTCAGGAGGTAGATTCGAATCGCCTTTAAAGCACATGAAAAGCGGCAAAACGTTGACAATGATGCCCTTGGCCAAAAAGGGCGTATGCGTTTTTTCCTGAATATATTCAGGAAAAAACGCATACGCCCTTTTTGGCCAACCAAGCAACCTGGAAAGGCAAATCAGCGCTACAAAGAAGACTCGCTACCCATCGGTCAAAAGGGCCATGCTGAAAAAAGTCTCAAAACCAGAAATGCAGGACAGGCCATGGAGAAATGGGAGCCTTGCTACACTGATGGGCGGGATGTAAATTGCCAACAGCCACTCTGGAGAAGTGTACGGTGTGTCCTGAAACATCTAAAAAACACAGCTTAGAGCGCATAGGGCACTTCCACTCATGGGCGTATAAATTGGGAAAACTAAAAATCAGCAAGACACAAGCACCCCAAAGTTTAGGGCTGCTCTGTTGACAAGGACCTCCACTTCATTCCACCTTCAATATCCCAGGAAAGAGAAAAATGGATAAAGAAGTTGTGGTCCTTATGTACAATGGAATATCACTCAGCCATGAAATCAATGTCATAAGGCTAGTAGCAGCATGATGAGTGGATTTAGGTACGGCGATTCTAAGTGAAATAAGTCACACAGAAAAGGACACTTCTCATAAGGTATCACTTATAGAGGGAATGTAAAAACCGTTACACTTGAACTGAATTACAAAACAGAACAGAGTCACACATGCAGAAAACACACTATGGCTGCTTAACGGGAAAGGTGAGGTGGGGTGATACATAAAACAAGGGTTTCAAATTAGCTCAGATACCGTTCCATAAACCCAATATGTAATAGACAAGACCTACTCCTTGCTCAGAGAACTGGACTCAACACGCCCTATTCACCGCACAAGAATATATCTGACTAGTAATAATCTTAAAACCTATGTATTGATATCTCTCTGTTAGTGTGTCAAGTGGGTGTAAAGCGGCATAAACACAGCAGTGAAAAGCAGCTAAACCCCATTATAAAAATAAATTACTTTGAAAAACCCATGAAACAAAGACAGTGAAAGAGAGCGAAATTCTTACACAATGCGTTCAGGGGCTGTGATGCAACCTGGATTGACCATATCTAGACCCACAGCTGGATGAGACATAAGGGTGGACACTCTTGGGGCTGAGAGGTTTGGTTAGGTTGGGTGAGCAAACGCAGACCCTTTAAAGTAATACTGCGTGGTACCCATCGCATGGGTCCCAAATCTCCATGTTCAAGGGCATCTTCCTACATCGAAAACATGCATGAGAAAACAAAAAGATGGTACACCATGTGATGGGGAAAGGTTTCTAACACGCACCTCATTTCTCTTCTCCTTGTGCCCGGGTTCGCCATTCCAGCCGCTTTACTAACAATCTCCCTACTTGGAGCATCAGCACCTTTAACCTCCTGTTCTGTACAGGTTGCAATTTGTCCTGAGGATGAACGGGTAGACGGGGAACCAGTGAGAGACTAGCTCTTGGTGTTGGGACAGGCACAGGTCACTCTATTTTCCCATCAGGAAGAAGAATGAACCACAGGCTCATCCTCCCCCCCGGAACCGGAACAGGGCCTGAAGCCATCCTGCGCTTTTGCGGCCAGCTCCCAAAAAAGCGAGTTGTAAAATGGAGCTTCAGGGCACTGCAATTCACAAACCTGCAGAGTTATAAATGATAACTCTCGTCCACAAATATATTGAGGGAAGGCAAAGAAGAGGATTTGAAATCAAGGCAGAATTGCAGGAAACAGATTTCAGGAGGTAGATTCGAATCGCCTTTAAAGCACATGAAAAGCGGCAAAACGTTGACAATGATGCCCTTGGCCAAAAAGGGCGTATGCGTTTTTTCCTGAATATATTCAGGAAAAAACGCATACGCCCTTTTTGGCCAACAAAGCAACCTGGAAAGGCAAATCAGCGCTACAAAGAAGACTCGCTACCCATCGGTCAAAAGGGCCATGCTGAAAAGAGTCTCAAAACCAGAAATGCAGGACAGGCCATGGAGGAATGGGAGCCTTGCTACACTGATGGGCGGGATGTAAATTGCCAACAGCCACTCTGGAGAAGTGTACGGTGTGTCCTGAAACATCTAAAAAACACAGCTTAGAGAGCATAGGGCACTTCCACTCATGGGGGTATAAATTGGGAAAATGAAAAATCAGCAAGACACAAGCACCCCAAAGTTTAGGGCTGCTCTGTTGACAAGGACCTCCACTTCATTCCACCTTCAATATCCCAGGAAAGAGAAAAATGGATAAAGAAGTTGTGGTCCTTATGTACAATGGAATATCACTCAGCCATGAAATCAATGTCATAAGGCTAGTAGCAGCATGATGAGTGGATTTAGGTACGGCGATTCTAAGTGAAATAAGTCACACAGAAAAGGACACTTCTCATAAGGTATCACTTATAGAGGGAAGGTAAAAACCGTTACACTTGAACTGAATTACAAAACAGAACAGAGTCACACATGCAGAAAACACACTATGGCTGCTTAACGGGAAAAGTGAGGTGGGGTGATACATAAAACAAGGGTTTCAAATTAGCTCAGATACCGTTCCATAAACCCAATATGTAATAGACAAGACCTACTCCTTGCTCAGAGAACTGGACTCAACACGCCCTATTCACCGCACAAGAATATATCTGACTAGTAATAATCTTAAAACCTATGTATTGATATCTCTCTCTTAGTTTGTCAAGTGGGTGTAAAGCGGCATAAACACAGCAGTGAAAAGCAGCTAAACCCCATTATAAAAATAAATTACTTTTACAAACCCATGAAACAAAGACAGTAAAAGAGAGAGAAATTCTTACACAATGCGTTCAGGGGCTGTGATGCAACCTGGATTGACCATATCTAGACCCACAGCTGGATGAGACATAAGGGTGGACACTCTTGGGGCTGAGAGGTTTGGTGAGGTTGGGTGAGCAAACGCAGACCCTTTAAAGTAATACTGCGTGATACCCATCGCATGGGTCCCAAATCTCCATGTTCAAGGGCATCTTCCTACATCGAAAACATGCATGAGAAAACAAAAAGATGGTACACCATGTGATGGGGAAAGGTTTCTAATACGCACCTCATTTCTCTTCTCCTTGTGCCCGGGTTCGCCATTCCAGCCGCTTTACTAACAATCTCCCTACTTGGAGCATCAGCACCTTTAACCTCCTGTTCCGAAAAGGTTGCAATTTGTCCTGAGGATGAACGGGTAGACGGGGAACCAGTGAGAGACTAGCTCTTGGTGTTGGGACAGGCACAGGTCACTCTATTTTCCCATCAGGAAGAAGAATGAACCACAGGCTCATCCTCCCCCCCGGAACCGGAACAGGGCCTGAAGCCATCCTGCGCTTTTGCGGCCAGCTCCCAAAAAAGCGAGTTGTAAAATGGAGCTTCAGGGCACGGCAATTCACAAACCTGCAGAGTTATAAATGATAACTCTCGTCCACAAATATATTGAGGGAAGGCAAAGAAGAGGATTTGAAATCAAGGCAGAATTGCAGGAAACAGATTTCAGGAGGTAGATTCGAATCGCCTTTAAAGCACATGAAAAGCGGCAAAACGTTGACAATGATGCCCTTGGCCAAAAAGGGCGTATGCGTTTTTTCCTGAATATATTCAGGAAAAAACGCATACGCCCTTTTTGGCCAACAAAGCAACCTGGAAAGGCAAATCAGGGCTACAAAGAAGACTCGCTACCCATCGGTCAAAAGGGCCATGCTGAAAAGAGTCTCAAAACCAGAAATGCAGGACAGGCCATGGAGAAATGGGAGCCTTGCTACACTGATGGGCGGGATGTAAATTGCCAACAGCCACTCTGGAGAAGTGTACGGTGTGTCCTGAAACATCTAAAAAACACAGCTTAGAGAGCATAGGGCACTTCCACTCATGGGGGTATAAATTGGGAAAATGAAAAATCAGCAAGACACAAGCACCCCAAAGTTTAGGGCTGCTCTGTTGACAAGGACCTCCACTTCATTCCACCTTCAATATCCCAGGAAAGAGAAAAATGGATAAAGAAGTTGTGGTCCTTATGTACAATGGAATATCACTCAGCCATGAAATCAATGTCATAAGGCTAGTAGCAGCATGATGAGTGGATTTAGGTACGGCGATTCTAAGTGAAATAAGTCACACAGAAAAGGACACTTCTCATAAGGTATCACTTATAGAGGGAATGTAAAAACCGTTACACTTGAACTGAATTACAAAACAGAACAGAGTCACACATGCAGAAAACACACTATGGCTGCTTAACGGGAAAAGTGAGGTGGGGTGATACATAAAACAAGGGTTTCAAATTAGCTCAGATACCGTTCCATAAACCCAATATGTAATAGACAAGACCTACTCCTTGCTCAGAGAACTGGACTCAACACGCCCTATTCACCGCACAAGAATATATCTGACTAGTAATAATCTTAAAACCTATGTATTGATATCTCTCTGTTAGTGTGTCAAGTGGGTGTAAAGCGGCATAAACACAGCAGTGAAAAGCAGCTAAACCCCATTATAAAAATAAATTACTTTGAAAAACCCATGAAACAAAGACAGTGAAAGAGAGCGAAATTCTTACACAATGCGTTCAGGGGCTGTGATGCAACCTGGATTGACCATATCTAGACCCACAGCTGGATGAGACATAAGGGGGGACACTCTTGGAGCTGAGAGGTTTGGTGAGGTTGGGTGAGCAAACGCAGACCCTTTAAAGTAATACTGCGTGGTACCCATCGCATGGGTCCCAAATCTCCATGTTCAAGGGCATCTTCCTACATCGAAAACATGCATGAGAAAACAAAAAGATGGTACACCATGTGATGGGGAAAGGTTTCTAATACGCACCTCATTTCTCTTCTCCTTGTGCCCGGGTTCGCCATTCCAGCCGCTTTACTAACAATCTCCCTACTTGGAGCATCAGCACCTTTAACCTCCTGTTCTGTACAGGTTGCAATTTGTCCTGAGGATGAACGGGTAGACGGGGAACCAGTGAGAGACTAGCTCTTGGTGTTGGGACAGGCACAGGTCACTCTATTTTCCCATCAGGAAGAAGAATGAACCACAGGCTCATCCTCCCCCCCGGAACCGGAACAGGGCCTGAAGCCATCCTGCGCTTTTGCGGCCAGCTCCCAAAAAAGCGAGTTGTAAAATGGAGCTTCAGGGCACTGCAATTCACAAACCTGCAGAGTTATAAATGATAACTCTCGTCCACAAATATATTGAGGGAAGGCAAAGAAGAGGATTTGAAATCAAGGCAGAATTGCAGGAAACAGATTTCAGGAGGTAGATTCGAATCGCCTTTAAAGCACATGAAAAGCGGCAAAACGTTGACAATGATGCCCTTGGCCAAAAAGGGCGTATGCGTTTTTTCCTGAATATATTCAGGAAAAAACGCATACGCCCTTTTTGGCCAACAAAGCAACCTGGAAAGGCAAATCAGCGCTACAAAGAAGACTCGCTACCCATCGGTCAAAAGGGCCATGCTGAAAAAAGTCTCAAAACCAGAAATGCAGGACAGGCCATGGAGAAATGGGAGCCTTGCTACACTGATGGGCGGGATGTAAATTGCCAACAGCCACTCTGGAGAAGTGTACGGTGTGTCCTGAAACATCTAAAAAACACAGCTTAGAGAGCATAGGGCACTTCCACTCATGGGGGTATAAATTGGGAAAATGAAAAATCAGCAAGACACAAGCACCCCAAAGTTTAGGGCTGCTCTGTTGACAAGGACCTCCACTTCATTCCACCTTCAATATCCCAGGAAAGAGAAAAATGGATAAAGAAGTTGTGGTCCTTATGTACAATGGAATATCACTCAGCCATGAAATCAATGTCATAAGGCTAGTAGCAGCATGATGAGTGGATTTAGGTACGGCGATTCTAAGTGAAATAAGTCACACAGAAAAGGACACTTCTCATAAGGTATCACTTATAGAGGGAATGTAAAAACCGTTACACTTGAACTGAATTACAAAACAGAACAGAGTCACACATGCAGAAAACACACTATGGCTGCTTAACGGGAAAGGTGAGGTGGGGTGATACATAAAACAAGGGTTTCAAATTAGCTCAGATACCGTTCCATAAACCCAATATGTAATAGACAAGACCTACTCCTTGCTCAGAGAACTGGACTCAACACGCCCTATTCACCGCACAAGAATATATCTGACTAGTAATAATCTTAAAACCTATGTATTGATATCTCTCTGTTAGTGTGTCAAGTGGGTGTAAAGCGGCATAAACACAGCAGTGAAAAGCAGCTAAACCCCATTATAAAAATAAATTACTTTGAAAAACCCATGAAACAAAGACAGTGAAAGAGAGCGAAATTCTTACACAATGCGTTCAGTGGCTGTGTTGCAACCTGGATTGACCATATCTAGACCCACAGCTGGATGAGACATAAGGGTGGACACTCTTGGGGCTGAGAGGTTTGGTGAGGTTGGGTGAGCAAACGCAGACCCTTTAAAGTAATACTGCGTGCTACCCATCGCATGGGTCCCAAATCTCCATGTTCAAGGGCATCTTCCTACATCGAAAACATGCATGAGAAAACAAAAAGATGGTACACCATGTGATGGGGAAAGGTTTCTAATACGCACCTCATTTCTCTTCTCCTTGTGCCCGGGTTCGCCATTCCAGCCGCTTTACTAACAATCTCCCTACTTGGAGCATCAGCACCTTTAACCTCCTGTTCCGTACAGGTTGCAATTTGTCCTGAGGATGAACGGGTAGACGGGGAACCAGTGAGAGACTAGCTCTTGGTGTTGGGACAGGCACAGGTCACTCTATTTTCCCATCAGGAAGAAGAATGAACCACAGGCTCATCCTCCCCCCCGGAACCGGAACAGGGCCTGAAGCCATCCTGCGCTTTTGCGGCCAGCTCCCAAAAAAGCGAGTTGTAAAATGGAGCTTCAGGGCACTGCAATTCACAAACCTGCAGAGTTATAAATGATAACTCTCGTCCACAAATATATTGAGGGAAGGCAAAGAAGAGGATTTGAAATCAAGGCAGAATTGCAGGAAACAGATTTCAGGAGGTAGATTCGAATCGCCTTTAAAGCACATGAAAAGCGGCAAAACGTTGACAATGATGCCCTTGGCCAAAAAGGGCGTATGCGTTTTTTCCTGAATATATTCAGGAAAAAACGCATACGCCCTTTTTGGCCAACAAAGCAACCTGGAAAGGCAAATCAGCGCTACAAAGAAGACTCGCTACCCATCGGTCAAAAGGGCCATGCTGAAAAGAGTCTCAAAACCAGAAATGCAGGACAGGCCATGGAGAAATGGGAGCCTTGCTACACTGATGGGCGGGATGTAAATTGCCAACAGCCACTCTGGAGAAGTGTACGGTGTGTCCTGAAACATCTAAAAAACACAGCTTAGAGAGCATAGGGCACTTCCACTCATGGGGGTATAAATTGGGAAAATGAAAAATCAGCAAGACACAAGCACCCCAAAGTTTAGGGCTGCTCTGTTGACAAGGACCTCCACTTCATTCCACCTTCAATATCCCAGGAAAGAGAAAAATGGATAAAGAAGTTGTGGTCCTTATGTACAATGGAATATCACTCAGCCATGAAATCAATGTCATAAGGCTAGTAGCAGCATGATGAGTGGATTTAGGTACGGCGATTCTAAGTGAAATAAGTCACACAGAAAAGGACACTTCTCATAAGGTATCACTTATAGAGGGAATGTAAAAACCGTTACACTTGAACTGAATTACAAAACAGAACAGAGTCACACATGCAGAAAACACACTATGGCTGCTTAACGGGAAAAGTGAGGTGGGGTGATACATAAAACAAGGGTTTCAAATTAGCTCAGATACCGTTCCATAAACCCAATATGTAATAGACAAGACCTACTCCTTGCTCAGAGAACTGGACTCAACACGCCCTATTCACCGCACAAGAATATATCTGAGTAGTAATAATCTTAAAACCTATGTATTGATATCTCTCTCTTAGTGTGTCAAGTGGGTGTAAAGCGGCATAAACACAGCAGTGAAAAGCAGCTAAACCCCATTATAAAAATAAATTACTTTGTAAAACCCATGAAACAAAGACAGTGAAAGAGAGCGAAATTCTTACACAATGCGTTCAGGGGCTGTGATGCAACCTGGATTGACCATATCTAGACCCACAGCTGGATGAGACATAAGGGTGGACACTCTTGGGGCTGAGAGGTTTGGTGAGGTTGGGTGAGCAAACGCAGACCCTTTAAAGTAATACTGCGTGGTACCCATCGCATGGGTCCCAAATCTCCAGGGTCAAGGGCATCTTCCTACATCGAAAACATGCATGAGAAAACAAAAAGATGGTACACCATGTGATGGGGAAAGGTTTCTAATACGCACCTCATTTCTCTTCTCCTTGTGCCCGGGTTCGCCATTCCAGCCGCTTTACTAACAATCTCCCTACTTGGAGCATCAGCACCTTTAACCTCCTGTTCTGTACAGGTTGCAATTTGTCCTGAGGATGAACGGGTAGACGGGGAACCAGTGAGAGACTAGCTCTTGGTGTTGGGACAGGCACAGGTCACTCTATTTTCCCATCAGGAAGAAGAATGAACCACAGGCTCATCCTCCCCCCCGGAACCGGAACAGGGCCTGAAGCCATCCTGCGCTTTTGCGGCCAGCTCCCAAAAAAGCGAGTTGTAAAATGGAGCTTCAGGGCACTGCAATTCACAAACCTGCAGAGTTATAAATGATAACTCTCGTCCACAAATATATTGAGGGAAGGCAAAGAAGAGGATTTGAAATCAAGGCAGAATTGCAGGAAACAGATTTCAGGAGGTAGATTCGAATCGCCTTTAAAGCACATGAAAAGCGGCAAAACGTTGACAATGATGCCCTTGGCCAAAAAGGGCGTATGCGTTTTTTCCTGAATATATTCAGGAAAAAACGCATACGCCCTTTTTGGCCAACAAAGCAACCTGGAAAGGCAAATCAGCGCTACAAAGAAGACTCGCTACCCATCGGTCAAAAGGGCCATGCTGAAAAGAGTCTCAAAACCAGAAATGCAGGACAGGCCATGGAGAAATGGGAGCCTTGCTACACTGATGGGCGGGATGTAAATTGCCAACAGCCACTCTGGAGAAGTGTACGGTGTGTCCTGAAACATCTAAAAAACACAGCTTAGAGAGCATAGGGCACTTCCACTCATGGGGGTATAAATTGGGAAAATGAAAAATCAGCAAGACACAAGCACCCCAAAGTTTAGGGCTGCTCTGTTGACAAGGACCTCCACTTCATTCCACCTTCAATATCCCAGGAAAGAGAAAAATGGATAAAGAAGTTGTGGTCCTTATGTACAATGGAATATCACTCAGCCATGAAATCAATGTCATAAGGCTAGTAGCAGCATGATGAGTGGATTTAGGTACGGCGATTCTAAGTGAAATAAGTCACACAGAAAAGGACACTTCTCATAAGGTATCACTTATAGAGGGAATGTAAAAACCGTTACACTTGAACTGAATTACAAAACAGAACAGAGTCACACATGCAGAAAACACACTATGGCTGCTTAACGGGAAAAGTGAGGTGGGGTGATACATAAAACAAGGGTTTCAAATTAGCTCAGATACCGTTCCATAAACCCAATATGTAATAGACAAGACCTACTCCTTGCTCAGAGAACTGGACTCAACACGCCCTATTCACCGCACAAGAATATATCTGAGTAGTAATAATCTTAAAACCTATGTATTGATATCTCTCTCTTAGTGTGTCAAGTGGGTGTAAAGCGGCATAAACACAGCAGTGAAAAGCAGCTAAACCCCATTATAAAAATAAATTACTTTGAAAAACCCATGAAACAAAGACAGTGAAAGAGAGCGAAATTCTTACACAATGCGTTCAGGGGCTGTGATGCAACCTGGATTGACCATATCTAGACCCACAGCTGGATGAGACATAAGGGTGGACACTCTTGGGGCTGAGAGGTTTGGTGAGGTTGGGTGAGCAAACGCAGACCCTTTAAAGTAATACTGCGTGGTACCCATCGCATGGGTCCCAAATCTCCAGGTTCAAGGGCATCTTCCTACATCGAAAACATGCATGAGAAAACAAAAAGATGGTACACCATGTGATGGGGAAAGGTTTCTAATACGCACCTCATTTCTCTTCTCCTTGTGCCCGGGTTCGCCATTCCAGCCGCTTTACTAACAATCTCCCTACTTGGAGCATCAGCACCTTTAACCTCCTGTTCTGTACAGGTTGCAATTTGTCCTGAGGATGAACGGGTAGACGGGGAACCAGTGAGAGACTAGCTCTTGGTGTTGGGACAGGCACAGGTCACTCTATTTTCCCATCAGGAAGAAGAATGAACCACAGGCTCATCCTCCCCCCCGGAACCGGAACAGGGCCTGAAGCCATCCTGCGCTTTTGCGGCCAGCTCCCAAAAAAGCGAGTTGTAAAATGGAGCTTCAGGGCACTGCAATTCACAAACCTGCAGAGTTATAAATGATAACTCTCGTCCACAAATATATTGAGGGAAGGCAAAGAAGAGGATTTGAAATCAAGGCAGAATTGCAGGAAACAGATTTCAGGAGGTAGATTCGAATCGCCTTTAAAGCACATGAAAAGCGGCAAAACGTTGACAATGATGCCCTTGGCCAAAAAGGGCGTATGCGTTTTTTCCTGAATATATTCAGGAAAAAACGCATACGCCCTTTTTGGCCAACAAAGCAACCTGGAAAGGCAAATCAGCGCTACAAAGAAGACTCGCTACCCATCGGTCAAAAGGGCCATGCTGAAAAAAGTCTCAAAACCAGAAATGCAGGACAGGCCATGGAGAAATGGGAGCCTTGCTACACTGATGGGCGGGATGTAAATTGCCAACAGCCACTCTGGAGAAGTGTACGGTGTGTCCTGAAACATCTAAAAAACACAGCTTAGAGAGCATAGGGCACTTCCACTCATGGGGGTATAAATTGGGAAAATGAAAAATCAGCAAGACACAAGCACCCCAAAGTTTAGGGCTGCTCTGTTGACAAGGACCTCCACTTCATTCCACCTTCAATATCCCAGGAAAGAGAAAAATGGATAAAGAAGTTGTGGTCCTTATGTACAATGGAATATCACTCAGCCATGAAATCAATGTCATAAGGGTAGTAGCAGCATGATGAGTGGATTTAGGTACGGCGATTCTAAGTGAAATAAGTCACACAGAAAAGGACACTTCTCATAAGGTATCACTTATAGAGGGAATGTAAAAACCGTTACACTTGAACTGAATTACAAAACAGAACAGAGTCACACATGCAGAAAACACACTATGGCTGCTTAACGGGAAAAGTGAGGTGGGGTGATACATAAAACAAGGGTTTCAAATTAGCTCAGATACCGTTCCATAAACCCAATATGTAATAGACAAGACCTACTCCTTGCTCAGAGAACTGGACTCAACACGCCCTATTCACCGCACAAGAATATATCTGACTAGTAATAATCTTAAAACCTATGTATTGATATCTCTCTCTTAGTGTGTCAAGTGGGTGTAAAGCGGCATAAACACAGCAGTGAAAAGCAGCTAAACCCCATTATAAAAATAAATTACTTTGAAAAACCCATGAAACAAAGACAGTGAAAGAGAGCGAAATTCTTACACAATGCGTTCAGGGGCTGTGATGCAACCTGGATTGACCATATCTAGACCCACAGCTGGATGAGACATAAGGGTGGACACTCTTGGGGCTGAGAGGTTTGGTGAGGTTGGGTGAGCAAACGCAGACCCTTTAAAGTAATACTGCGTGGTACCCATCGCATGGGTCCCAAATCTCCATGTTCAAGGGCATCTTCCTACATCGAAAACATGCATGAGAAAACAAAAAGATGGTACACCATGTGATGGGGAAAGGTTTCTAATACGCACCTCATTTCTCTTCTCCTTGTGCCCGGGTTCGCCATTCCAGCCGCTTTACTAACAATCTCCCTACTTGGAGCATCAGCACCTTTAACCTCCTGTTCTGTACAGGTTGCAATTTGTCCTGAGGATGAACGGGTAGACGGGGAACCAGTGAGAGACTAGCTCTTGGTGTTGGGACAGGCACAGGTCACTCTATTTTCCCATCAGGAAGAAGAATGAACCACAGGCTCATCCTCCCCCCCGGAACCGGAACAGGGCCTGAAGCCATCCTGCGCTTTTGCGGCCAGCTCCCAAAAAAGCGAGTTGTAAAATGGAGCTTCAGGGCACTGCAATTCACAAACCTGCAGAGTTATAAATGATAACTCTCGTCCACAAATATATTGAGGGAAGGCAAAGAAGAGGATTTGAAATCAAGGCAGAATTGCAGGAAACAGATTTCAGGAGGTAGATTCGAATCGCCTTTAAAGCACATGAAAAGCGGCAAAACGTTGACAATGATGCCCTTGGCCAAAAAGGGCGTATGCGTTTTTTCCTGAATATATTCAGGAAAAAACGCATACGCCCTTTTTGGCCAACCAAGCAACCTGGAAAGGCAAATCAGCGCTACAAAGAAGACTCGCTACCCATCGGTCAAAAGGGCCATGCTGAAAAAAGTCTCAAAACCAGAAATGCAGGACAGGCCATGGAGAAATGGGAGCCTTGCTATACTGATGGGCGGGATGTAAATTGCCAACAGCCACTCTGGAGAAGTGTACGGTGTGTCCTGAAACATCTAAAAAACACAGCTTAGAGAGCATAGGGCACTTCCACTCATGGGGGTATAAATTGGGAAAATGAAAAATCAGCAAGACACAAGCACCCCAAAGTTTAGGGCTGCTCTGTTGACAAGGACCTCCACTTCATTCCACCTTCAATATCCCAGGAAAGAGAAAAATGGATAAAGAAGTTGTGGTCCTTATGTACAATGGAATATCACTCAGCCATGAAATCAATGTCATAAGGCTAGTAGCAGCATGATGAGTGGATTTAGGTACGGCGATTCTAAGTGAAATAAGTCACACAGAAAAGGACACTTCTCATAAGGTATCACTTATAGAGGGAATGTAAAAACCGTTACACTTGAACTGAATTACAAAACAGAACAGAGTCACACATGCAGAAAACACACTATGGCTGCTTAACGGGAAAAGTGAGGTGGGGTGATACATAAAACAAGGGTTTCAAATTAGCTCAGATACCGTTCCATAAACCCAATATGTAATAGACAAGACCTACTCCTTGCTCAGAGAACTGGACTCAACACGCCCTATTCACCGCACAAGAATATATCTGACTAGTAATAATCTTAAAACCTATGTATTGATATCTCTCTCTTAGTGTGTCAAGTGGGTGTAAAGCGGCATAAACACAGCAGTGAAAAGCAGCTAAACCCCATTATAAAAATAAATTACTTTTACAAACCCATGAAACAAAGACAGTAAAAGAGAGAGAAATTCTTACACAATGCGTTCAGGGGCTGTGATGCAACCTGGATTGACCATATCTAGACCCACAGCTGGATGAGACATAAGGGTGGACACTCTTGGGGCTGAGAGGTTTGGTGAGGTTGGGTGAGCAAACGCAGACCCTTTAAAGTAATACTGCGTGGTACCCATCGCATGGGTCCCAAATCTCCATGTTCAAGGGCATCTTCCTACATCGAAAACATGCATGAGAAAACAAAAAGATGGTACACCATGTGATGGGGAAAGGTTTCTAAAACGCACCTCATTTCTCTTCTCCTTGTGCCCGGGTTCGCCATTCCAGCCGCTTTACTAACAATCTCCCTACTTGGAGCATCAGCACCTTTAACCTCCTGTTCTGTACAGGTTGCAATTTGTCCTGAGGATGAACGGGTAGACGGGGAACCAGTGAGAGACTAGCTCTTGGTGTTGGGACAGGCACAGGTCACTCTATTTTCCCATCAGGAAGAAGAATTAACCACAGGCTCATCCTCCCCCCCGGAACCAGAACAGGGCCTGAAGCCATCCTGCGCTTTTGCGGCCAGCTCCCAAAAAAGCGAGTTGTAAAATGGAGCTTCAGGGCACTGCAATTCACAAACCTGCAGAGTTATAAATGATAACTCTCGTCCACAAATATATTGAGGGAAGGCAAAGAAGAGGATTTGAAATCAAGGCAGAATTGCAGGAAACAGATTTCAGGAGGTAGATTCGAATCGCCTTTAAAGCACATGAAAAGCAGCAAAACGTTGACAATGATGCCCTTGGCCAAAAAGGGCGTATGCGTTTTTTCCTGAATATATTCAGGAAAAAACGCATACGCCCTTTTTGGCCAACCAAGCAACCTGGAAAGGCAAATCAGCGCTACAAAGAAGACTCGCTACCCATCGGTCAAAAGGGCCATGCTGAAAAAAGTCTCAAAACCAGAAATGCAGGACAGGCCATGGAGAAATGGGAGCCTTGCTACACTGATGGGCGGGATGTAAATTGCCAACAGCCACTCTGGAGAAGTGTACGGTGTGTCCTGAAACATCTAAAAAACACAGCTTAGAGAGCATAGGGCACTTCCACTCATGGGGGTATAAATTGGGAAAATGAAAAATCAGCAAGACACAAGCACCCAAAGTTTAGGGCTGCTCTGTTGACAAGGACCTCCACTTCATTCCACCTTCAATATCCCAGGAAAGAGAAAAATGGATAAAGAAGTTGTGGTCCTTATGTACAATGGAATATCACTCAGCCATGAAATCAATGTCATAAGGCTAGTAGCAGCATGATGAGTGGATTTAGGTACGGCGATTCTAAGTGAAATAAGTCACACAGAAAAGGACACTTCTCATAAGGTATCACTTATAGAGGGAATGTAAAAACCGTTACACTTGAACTGAATTACAAAACAGGACAGAGTCACACATGCAGAAAACAAACTATGGCTGCTTAACGGGAAAGGTGAGGTGGGGTGATACATAAAACAAGGGTTTCAAATTAGCTCAGATACCGTTCCATAAACCCAATATGTAATAGACAAGACCTACTCCTTGCTCAGAGAACTGGACTCAACACGCCCTATTCACCGCACAAGAATATATCTGACTAGTAATAATCTTAAAACCTATGTATTGATATCTCTCTGTTAGTGTGTCAAGTGGGTGTAAAGCGGCATAAACACAGCAGTGAAAAGCAGCTAAACCCCATTATAAAAATAAATTACTTTGAAAAACCCATGAAACAAAGACAGTGAAAGAGAGCGAAATTCTTACACAATGCGTTCAGGGGCTGTGATGCAACCTGGATTGACCATATCTAGACCCACAGCTGGATGAGACATAAGGGTGGACACTCTTGGGGCTGAGAGGTTTGGTGAGGTTGGGTGAGCAAACGCAGACCCTTTAAAGTAATACTGCGTGGTACCCATCGCATGGGTCCCAAATCTCCATGTTCAAGGGCATCTTCCTACATCGAAAACATGCATGAGAAAACAAAAAGATGGTACACCATGTGATGGGGAAAGGTTTCTAAAACGCACCTCATTTCTCTTCTCCTTGTGCCCGGGTTCGCCATTCCAGCCGCTTTACTAACAATCTCCCTACTTGGAGCATCAGCACCTTTAACCTCCTGTTCTGTACAGGTTGCAATTTGTCCTGAGGATGAACGGGTAGACGGGGAACCAGTGAGAGACTAGCTCTTGGTGTTGGGACAGGCACAGGTCACTCTATTTTCCCATCAGGAAGAAGAATGAACCACAGGCTCATCCTCCCCCCCGGAACCGGAACAGGGCCTGAAGCCATCCTGCGCTTTTGCGGCCAGCTCCCAAAAAAGCGAGTTGTAAAATGGAGCTTCAGGGCACTGCAATTCACAAACCTGCAGAGTTATAAATGATAACTCTCGTCCACAAATATATTGAGGGAAGGTAAAGAAGAGGATTTGAAATCAAGGCAGAATTGCAGGAAACAGATTTCAGGAGGTAGATTCGAATCGCCTTTAAAGCACATGAAAAGCGGCAAAACGTTGACAATGATGCCCTTGGCCAAAAAGGGCGTATGCGTTTTTTCCTGAATATATTCAGGAAAAAACGCATACGCCCTTTTTGGCCAACAAAGCAACCTGGAAAGGCAAATCAGCGCTACAAAGAAGACTCGCTACCCATCGGTCAAAAGGGCCATGCTGAAAAAAGTCTCAAAACCAGAAATGCAGGACAGGCCATGGAGAAATGGGAGCCTTGCTATACTGATGGGCGGGATGTAAATTGCCAACAGCCACTCTGGAGAAGTGTACGGTGTGTCCTGAAACATCTAAAAAACACAGCTTAGAGAGCATAGGGCACTTCCACTCATGGGGGTATAAATTGGGAAAATGAAAAATCAGCAAGACACAAGCACCCCAAAGTTTAGGGCTGCTCTGTTGACAAGGACCTCCACTTCATTCCACCTTCAATATCCCAGGAAAGAGAAAAATGGATAAAGAAGTTGTGGTCCTTATGTACAATGGAATATCACTCAGCCATGAAATCAATGTCATAAGGCTAGTAGCAGCATGATGAGTGGATTTAGGTACGGCGATTCTAAGTGAAATAAGTCACACAGAAAAGGACACTTCTCATAAGGTATCACTTATAGAGGGAATGTAAAAACCGTTACACTTGAACTGAATTACAAAACAGAACAGAGTCACACATGCAGAAAACACACTATGGCTGCTTAACGGGAAAAGTGAGGTGGGGTGATACATAAAACAAGGGTTTCAAATTAGCTCAGATACCGTTCCATAAACCCAATATGTAATAGACAAGACCTACTCCTTGCTCAGAGAACTGGACTCAACACGCCCTATTCACCGCACAAGAATATATCTGACTAGTAATAATCTTAAAACCTATGTATTGATATCTCTCTGTTAGTGTGTCAAGTGGGTGTAAAGCGGCATAAACACAGCAGTGAAAAGCAGCTAAACCCCATTATAAAAATAAATTACTTTTACAAACCCATGAAACAAAGACAGTGAAAGAGAGCGAAATTCTTACACAATGCGTTCAGGGGCTGTGATGCAACCTGGATTGACCATATCTAGACCCACAGCTGGATGAGACATAAGGGTGGACACTCTTGGGGCTGAGAGGTTTGGTGAGGTTGGGTGAGCAAACGCAGACCCTTTAAAGTAATACTGCGTGGTACCCATCGCATGGGTCCCAAATCTCCATGTTCAAGGGCATCTTCCTACATCGAAAACATGCATGAGAAAACAAAAAGATGGTACACCATGTGATGGGGAAAGGTTTCTAATACGCACCTCATTTCTCTTCTCCTTGTGCCCGGGTTCGCCATTCCAGCCGCTTTACTAACAATCTCCCTACTTGGAGCATCAGCACCTTTAACCTCCTGTTCTGTACAGGTTGCAATTTGTCCTGAGGATGAACGGGTAGACGGGGAACCAGTGAGAGACTAGCTCTTGGTGTTGGGACAGGCACAGGTCACTCTATTTTCCCATCAGGAAGAAGAATGAACCACAGGCTCATCCTCCCCCCCGGAACCGGAACAGGGCCTGAAGCCATCCTGCGCTTTTGCGGCCAGCTCCCAAAAAAGCGAGTTGTAAAATGGAGCTTCAGGGCACTGCAATTCACAAACCTGCAGAGTTATAAATGATAACTCTCGTCCACAAATATATTGAGGGAAGGCAAAGAAGAGGATTTGAAATCAAGGCAGAATTGCAGGAAACAGATTTCAGGAGGTAGATTCGAATCGCCTTTAAAGCACATGAAAAGCGGCAAAACGTTGACAATGATGCCCTTGGCCAAAAAGGGCGTATGCGTTTTTTCCTGAATATATTCAGGAAAAAACGCATACGCCCTTTTTGGCCAACAAAGCAACCTGGAAAGGCAAATCAGCGCTACAAAGAAGACTCGCTACCCATCGGTCAAAAGGGCCATGCTGAAAAAAGTCTCAAAACCAGAAATGCAGGACAGGCCATGGAGAAATGGGAGCCTTGCTATACTGATGGGCGGGATGTAAATTGCCAACAGCCACTCTGGAGAAGTGTACGGTGTGTCCTGAAACATCTAAAAAACACAGCTTAGAGAGCATAGGGCACTTCCACTCATGGGGGTATAAATTGGGAAAATGAAAAATCAGCAAGACACAAGCACCCCAAAGTTTAGGGCTGCTCTGTTGACAAGGACCTCCACTTCATTCCACCTTCAATATCCCAGGAAAGAGAAAAATGGATAAAGAAGTTGTGGTCCTTATGTACAATGGAATATCACTCAGCCATGAAATCAATGTCATAAGGCTAGTAGCAGCATGATGAGTGGATTTAGGTACGGCGATTCTAAGTGAAATAAGTCACACAGAAAAGGACACTTCTCATAAGGTATCACTTATAGAGGGAAGGTAAAAACCGTTACACTTGAACTGAATTACAAAACAGAACAGAGTCACACATGCAGAAAACACACTATGGCTGCTTAACGGGAAAAGTGAGGTGGGGTGATACATAAAACAAGGGTTTCAAATTAGCTCAGATACCGTTCCATAAACCCAATATGTAATAGACAAGACCTACTCCTTGCTCAGAGAACTGGACTCAACACGCCCTATTCACCGCACAAGAATATATCTGACTAGTAATAATCTTAAAACCTATGTATTGATATCTCTCTCTTAGTGTGTCAAGTGGGTGTAAAGCGGCATAAACACAGCAGTGAAAAGCAGCTAAACCCCATTATAAAAATAAATTACTTTTACAAACCCATGAAACAAAGACAGTAAAAGAGAGAGAAATTCTTACACAATGCGTTCAGGGGCTGTGATGCAACCTGGATTGACCATATCTAGACCCACAGCTGGATGAGACATAAGGGTGGACACTCTTGGGGCTGAGAGGTTTGGTGAGGTTGGGTGAGCAAACGCAGACCCTTTAAAGTAATACTGCGTGGTACCCATCGCATGGGTCCCAAATCTCCATGTTCAAGGGCATCTTCCTACATCGAAAACATGCATGAGAAAACAAAAAGATGGTACACCATGTGATGGGGAAAGGTTTCTAAAACGCACCTCATTTCTCTTCTCCTTGTGCCCGGGTTCGCCATTCCAGCCGCTTTACTAACAATCTCCCTACTTGGAGCATCAGCACCTTTAACCTCCTGTTCTGTACAGGTTGCAATTTGTCCTGAGGATGAACGGGTAGACGGGGAACCAGTGAGAGACTAGCTCTTGGTGTTGGGACAGGCACAGGTCACTCTATTTTCCCATCAGGAAGAAGAATTAACCACAGGCTCATCCTCCCCCCCGGAACCAGAACAGGGCCCGAAGCCATCCTGCGCTTTTGCGGCCAGCTCCCAAAAAAGCGAGTTGTAAAATGGAGCTTCAGGGCACTGCAATTCACAAACCTGCAGAGTTATAAATGATAACTCTCGTTCACAAATATATTGAGGGAAGGCAAAGAAGAGGATTTGAAATCAAGGCAGAATTGCAGGAAACAGATTTCAGGAGGTAGATTCGAATCGCCTTTAAAGCACATGAAAAGCAGCAAAACGTTGACAATGATGCCCTTGGCCAAAAAGGGCGTATGCGTTTTTTCCTGAATATATTCAGGAAAAAACGCATACGCCCTTTTTGGCCAACCAAGCAACCTGGAAAGGCAAATCAGCGCTACAAAGAAGACTCGCTACCCATCGGTCAAAAGGGCCATGCTGAAAAAAGTCTCAAAACCAGAAATGCAGGACAGGCCATGGAGAAATGGGAGCCTTGCTACACTGATGGGCGGGATGTAAATTGCCAACAGCCACTCTGGAGATGTGTACGGTGTGTCCTGAAACATCTAAAAAACACAGCTTAGAGAGCATAGGGCACTTCCACTCATGGGGGTATAAATTGGGAAAATGAAAAATCAGCAAGACACAAGCACCCAAAGTTTAGGGCTGCTCTGTTGACAAGGACCTCCACTTCATTCCACCTTCAATATCCCAGGAAAGAGAAAAATGGATAAAGAAGTTGTGGTCCTTATGTACAATGGAATATCACTCAGCCATGAAATCAATGTCATAAGGCTAGTAGCAGCATGATGAGTGGATTTAGGTACGGCGATTCTAAGTGAAATAAGTCACACAGAAAAGGACACTTCTCATAAGGTATCACTTATAGAGGGAATGTAAAAACCGTTACACTTGAACTGAATAACAAAACAGGACAGAGTCACACATGCAGAAAACAAACTATGGCTGCTTAACGGGAAAGGTGAGGTGGGGTGATACATAAAACAAGGGTTTCAAATTAGCTCAGATACCGTTCCATAAACCCAATATGTAATAGACAAGACCTACTCCTTGCTCAGAGAACTGGACTCAACACGCCCTATTCACCGCACAAGAATATATCTGACTAGTAATAATCTTAAAACCTATGTATTGATATCTCTCTCTTAGTGTGTCAAGTGGGTGTAAAGCGGCATAAACACAGCAGTGAAAAGCAGCTAAACCCCATTATAAAAATAAATTACTTTTACAAACCCATGAAACAAAGACAGTAAAAGAGAGAGAAATTCTTACACAATGCGTTCAGGGGCTGTGATGCAACCTGGATTGACCATATCTAGACCCACAGCTGGATGAGACATAAGGGTGGACACTCTTGGGGCTGAGAGGTTTGGTGAGGTTGGGTGAGCAAACGCAGACCCTTTAAAGTAATACTGCGTGGTACCCATCGCATGGGTCCCAAATCTCCATGTTCAAGGGCATCTTCCTACATCGAAAACATGCATGAGAAAACAAAAAGATGGTACACCATGTGATGGGGAAAGGTTTCTAAAACACACCTCATTTCTCTTCTCCTTGTGCCCGGGTTCGCCATTCCAGCCGCTTTACTAATAATCTCTCTACTTGGAGCATCAGCACCTTTAACCTCCTGTTCCGTACAGGTTGCAATTTGTCCTGAGGATGAACGGGTAGACGGGGAACCAGTGAGAGACTAGCTCTTGGTGTTGGGACAGGCACAGGTCACTCTATTTTCCCATCAGGAAGAAGAATTAACCACAGGCTCATCCTCCCCCCCGGAACCAGAACAGGGCCTGAAGCCATCCTGCGCTTTTGCGGCCAGCTCCCAAAAAAGCGAGTTGTAAAATTGAGCTTCAGGGCACTGCAATTCACAAACCTGCAGAGTTATAAATGATAACTCTCGTCCACAAATATATTGAGGGAAGGCAAAGAAGAGGATTTGAAATCAAGGCAGAATTGCAGGAAACAGATTTCAGGAGGTAGATTCGAATCGCCTTTAAAGCACATGAAAAGCAGCAAAAAGTTGACAATGATGCCCTTGGCCAAAAAGGGCGTATGCGTTTTTTCCTGAATATATTCAGGAAAAAACGCATACGCCCTTTTTGGCCAACCAAGCAACCTGGAAAGGCAAATCAGCGCTACAAAGAAGACTCGCTACCCATCGGTCAAAAGGGCCATGCTGAAAAAAGTCTCAAAACCAGAAATGCAGGACAGGCCATGGAGAAATGGGAGCCTTGCTACACTGATGGGCGGGATGTAAATTGCCAACAGCCACTCTGGAGAAGTGTACGGTGTGTCCTGAAACATATAAAAAACACAGCTTAGAGAGCATAGGGCACTTCCACTCATGGGGGTATAAATTGGGAAAATGAAAAATCAGCAAGACACAAGCACCCCAAAGTTTAGGGCTGCTCTGTTGACAAGGACCTCCACTTCATTCCACCTTCAATATCCCAGGAAAGAGAAAAATGGATAAAGAAGTTGTGGTCCTTATGTACAATGGAATATCACTCAGCCATGAAATCAATGTCATAAGGCTAGTAGCAGCATGATGAGTGGATTTAGGTACGGCGATTCTAAGTGAAATAAGTCACACAGAAAAGGATACTTCTCATAAGGTATCACTTATAGAGGGAATGTAAAAACCGTTACACTTGAACTGAATTACAAAACAGAACAGAGTCACACATGCAGAAAACACACTATGGCTGCTTAACGGGAAAGGTGAGGTGGGGTGATACATAAAACAAGGGTTTCCAATTAGCTCAGATACCGTTCCATAAACCCAATATGTAATAGACAAGACCTACTCCTTGCTCAGAGAACTGGACTCAACACGCCCTATTCACCGCACAAGAATATATCTGACTAGTAATAATCTTAAAACCTATGTATTGATATCTCTCTCTTAGTGTGTCAAGTGGGTGTAAAGCGGCATAAACACAGCAGTGAAAAGCAGCTAAACCCCATTATAAAAATAAATTACTTTGAAAAACCCATGAAACAAAGACAGTAAAAGAGAGAGAAATTCTTACACAATGCGTTCAGGGGCTGTGATGCAGCCTGGATTGACCATATCTAGACCCACAGCTGGATGAGACATAAGGGTGGACACTCTTGGGGCTGAGAGGTTTGGTGAGGTTGGGTGAGCAAACGCAGACCCTTTAAAGTAATACTGCGTGGTACCCATCGCATGGGTCCCAAATCTCCATGTTCAAGGGCATCTTCCTACATCGAAAACATGCATGAGAAAACAAAAAGATGGTACACCATGTGATGGGGAAAGGTTTCTAATACGCACCTCATTTCTCTTCTCCTTGTGCCCGGGTTCGCCATTACAGCCGCTTTACTAACAATCTCCCTACTTGGAGCATCAGCACCTTTAACCTCCTGTTCTGTACAGGTTGCAATTTGTCCTGAGGATGAACGGGTAGACGGGGAACCAGTGAGAGACTAGCTCTTGGTGTTGGGACAGGCACAGGTCACTCTATTTTCCCATCAGGAAGAAGAATGAACCACAGGCTCATCCTCCCCCCCGGAACCGGAACAGGGCCTGAAGCCATCCTGCACTTTTGCGGCCAGCTCCCAAAAAAGCGAGTTGTAAAATGGAGCTTCAGGGCACTGCAATTCACAAACCTGCAGAGTTATAAATGATAACTCTCGTCCACAAATATATTGAGGGAAGGCAAAGAAGAGGATTTGAAATCAAGGCAGAATTGCAGGAAACAGATTTCAGGAGGTAGATTCGAATCGCCTTTAAAGCACATGAAAAGCGGCAAAACGTTGACAATGATGCCCTTGGCCAAAAAGGGCGTATGCGTTTTTTCCTGAATATATTCAGGAAAAAACGCATACGCCCTTTTTGGCCAACAAAGCAACCTGGAAAGGCAAATCAGCGCTACAAAGAAGACTCGCTACCCATCGGTCAAAAGGGCCATGCTGAAAAAAGTCTCAAAACCAGAAATGCAGGACAGGCCATGGAGAAATGGGAGCCTTGCTACACTGATGGGCGGGATGTAAATTGCCAACAGCCACTCTGGAGAAGAGTAAGGTGTGTCCTGAAACATCTAAAAAACACAGCTTAGAGAGCATAGGGCACTTCCACTCATGGGGGTATAAATTGGGAAAATGAAAAATCAGCAAGACACAAGCACCCCAAAGTTTAGGGCTGCTCTGTTGACAAGGACCTCCACTTCATTCCACCTTCAATATCCCAGGAAAGAGAAAAATGGATAAAGTAGTTGTGGTCCTTATGTACAATGGAATATCACTCAGCCATGAAATCAATGTCATAAGGCTAGTAGCAGCATGATGAGTGGATTTAGGTACGGCGATTCTAAGTGAAATAAGTCACACAGAAAAGGACACTTCTCATAAGGTATCACTTATAGAGGGAATGTAAAAACCGTTACACTTGAACTGAATTACAAAACAGAACAGAGTCACACATGCAGAAAACACACTATGGCTGCTTAACGGGAAAAGTGAGGTGGGGTGATACATAAAACAAGGGTTTCAAATTAGCTCAGATACCGTTCCATAAACCCAATATGTAATAGACAAGACCTACTCCTTGCTCAGAGAACTGGACTCAACACGCCCTATTCACCGCACAAGAATATATCTGACTAGTAATAATCTTAAAACCTATGTATTGATATCTCTCTCTTAGTGTGTCAAGTGGGTGTAAAGCGGCATAAACACAGCAGTGAAAAGCAGCTAAACCCCATTATAAAAATAAATTACTTTGAAAAACCCATGAAACAAAGACAGTGAAAGAGAGCGAAATTCTTACACAATGCGTTCAGGGGCTGTGATGCAACCTGGATTGACCATATCTAGACCCACAGCTGGATGAGACATAAGGGTGGACACTCTTGGGGCTGAGAGGTTTGGTGAGGTTGGGTGAGCAAACGCAGACCCTTTAAAGTAATACTGCGTGGTACCCATCGCATGGGTCCCAAATCTCCATGTTCAAGGGCATCTTCCTACATCGAAAACATGCATGAGAAAACAAAAAGATGGTACACCATGTGATGGGGAAAGGTTTCTAATACGCACCTCATTTCTCTTCTCCTTGTGCCCGGGTTCGCCATTACAGCCGCTTTACTAACAATCTCCCTACTTGGAGCATCAGCACCTTTAACCTCCTGTTCTGTACAGGTTGCAATTTGTCCTGAGGATGAACGGGTAGACGGGGAACCAGTGAGAGACTAGCTCTTGGTGTTGGGACAGGCACAGGTCACTCTATTTTCCCATCAGGAAGAAGAATGAACCACAGGCTCATCCTCCCCCCCGGAACCGGAACAGGGCCTGAAGCCATCCTGCGCTTTTGCGGCCAGCTCCCAAAAAAGCGAGTTGTAAAATGGAGCTTCAGGGCACTGCAATTCACAAACCTGCAGAGTTATAAATGATAACTCTCGTCCACAAATATATTGAGGGAAGGCAAAGAAGAGGATTTGAAATCAAGGCAGAATTGCAGGAAACAGATTTCAGGAGGTAGATTCGAATCGCCTTTAAAGCACATGAAAAGCGGCAAAACGTTGACAATGATGCCCTTGGCCAAAAAGGGCGTATGCGTTTTTTCCTGAATATATTCAGGAAAAAACGCATACGCCCTTTTTGGCCAACAAAGCAACCTGGAAAGGCAAATCAGCGCTACAAAGAAGACTCGCTACCCATCGGTCAAAAGGGCCATGCTGAAAAAAGTCTCAAAACCAGAAATGCAGGACAGGCCATGGAGAAATGGGAGCCTTGCTATACTGATGGGCGGGATGTAAATTGCCAACAGCCACTCTGGAGAAGTGTACGGTGTGTCCTGAAACATCTAAAAAACACAGCTTAGAGAGCATAGGGCACTTCCACTCATGGGGGTATAAATTGGGAAAATGAAAAATCAGCAAGACACAAGCACCCCAAAGTTTAGGGCTGCTCTGTTGACAAGGACCTCCACTTCATTCCACCTTCAATATCCCAGGAAAGAGAAAAATGGATAAAGAAGTTGTGGTCCTTATGTACAATGGAATATCACTCAGCCATGAAATCAATGTCATAAGGCTAGTAGCAGCATGATGAGTGGATTTAGGTACGGCGATTCTAAGTGAAATAAGTCACACAGAAAAGGACACTTCTCATAAGGTATCACTTATAGAGGGAATGTAAAAACCGTTACACTTGAACTGAATTACAAAACAGAACAGAGTCACACATGCAGAAAACACACTATGGCTGCTTAACGGGAAAAGTGAGGTGGGGTGATACATAAAACAAGGGTTTCAAATTAGCTCAGATACCGTTCCATAAACCCAATATGTAATAGACAAGACCTACTCCTTGCTCAGAGAACTGGACTCAACACGCCCTATTCACCGCACAAGAATATATCTGACTAGTAATAATCTTAAAACCTATGTATTGATATCTCTCTGTTAGTGTGTCAAGTGGGTGTAAAGCGGCATAAACACAGCAGTGAAAAGCAGCTAAACCCCATTATAAAAATAAATTACTTTTACAAACCCATGAAACAAAGACAGTGAAAGAGAGCGAAATTCTTACACAATGCGTTCAGGGGCTGTGATGCAACCTGGATTGACCATATCTAGACCCACAGCTGGATGAGACATAAGGGTGGACACTCTTGGGGCTGAGAGGTTTGGTGAGGTTGGGTGAGCAAACGCAGACCCTTTAAAGTAATACTGCGTGGTACCCATCGCATGGGTCCCAAATCTCCATGTTCAAGGGCATCTTCCTACATCGAAAATATGCATGAGAAAACAAAAAGATGGTACACCATGTGATGGGGAAAGGTTTCTAATACGCACCTCATTTCTCTTCTCCTTGTGCCCGGGTTCGCCATTCCAGCCGCTTTACTAACAATCTCCCTACTTGGAGCATCAGCACCTTTAACCTCCTGTTCTGTACAGGTTGCAATTTGTCCTGAGGATGAACGGGTAGACGGGGAACCAGTGAGAGACTAGCTCTTGGTGTTGGGACAGGCACAGGTCACTCTATTTTCCCATCAGGAAGAAGAATGAACCACAGGCTCATCCTCCCCCCCGGAACCGGAACAGGGCCTGAAGCTATCCTGCGCTTTTGCGGCCAGCTCCCAAAAAAGCGAGTTGTAAAATGGAGCTTCAGGGCACTGCAATTCACAAACCTGCAGAGTTATAAATGATAACTCTCGTCCACAAATATATTGAGGGAAGGCAAAGAAGAGGATTTGAAATCAAGGCAGAATTGCAGGAAACAGATTTCAGGAGGTAGATTCGAATCGCCTTTAAAGCACATGAAAAGCAGCAAAACGTTGACAATGATGCCCTTGGCCAAAAAGGGCGTATGCGTTTTTTCCTGAATATATTCAGGAAAAAACGCATACGCCCTTTTTGGCCAACAAAGCAACCTGGAAAGGCAAATCAGCGCTACAAAGAAGACTCGCTACCCATCGGTCAAAAGGGCCATGCTGAAAAAAGTCTCAAAACCAGAAATGCAGGACAGGCCATGGAGAAATGGGAGCCTTGCTACACTGATGGGCGGGATGTAAATTGCCAACAGCCACTCTGGAGAAGTGTACGGTGTGTCCTGAAACATCTAAAAAACACAGCTTAGAGAGCATAGGGCACTTCCACTCATGGGGGTATAAATTGGGAAAATGAAAAATCAGCAAGACACAAGCACCCCAAAGTTTAGGGCTGCTCTGTTGACAAGGACCTCCACTTCATTCCACCTTCAATATCCCAGGAAAGAGAAAAATGGATAAAGAAGTTGTGGTCCTTATGTACAATGGAATATCACTCAGCCATGAAATCAATGTCATAAGGCTAGTAGCAGCATGATGAGTGGATTTAGGTACGGCGATTCTAAGTGAAATAAGTCACACAGAAAAGGACACTTCTCATAAGGTATCACTTATAGAGGGAAGGTAAAAACCGTTACACTTGAACTGAATTACAAAACAGAACAGAGTCACACATGCAGAAAACACACTATGGCTGCTTAACGGGAAAAGTGAGGTGGGGTGATACATAAAACAAGGGTTTCAAATTAGCTCAGATACCGTTCCATAAACCCAATATGTAATAGACAAGACCTACTCCTTGCTCAGAGAACTGGACTCAACACGCCCTATTCACCGCACAAGAATATATCTGACTAGTAATAATCTTAAAACCTATGTATTGATATCTCTCTCTTAGTGTGTCAAGTGGGTGTAAAGCGGCATAAACACAGCAGTGAAAAGCAGCTAAACCCCATTATAAAAATAAATTACTTTTACAAACCCATGAAACAAAGACAGTGAAAGAGAGCGAAATTCTTACACAATGCGTTCAGGGGCTGTGATGCAACCTGGATTGACCATATCTAGACCCACAGCTGGATGAGACATAAGGGTGGACACTCTTGGGGCTGAGAGGTTTGGTGAGGTTGGGTGAGCAAACGCAGACCCTTTAAAGTAATACTGCGTGGTACCCATCGCATGGGTCCCAAATCTCCAGGTTCAAGGGCATCTTCCTACATCGAAAACATGCATGAGAAAACAAAAAGATGGTACACCATGTGATGGGGAAAGGTTTCTAATACGCACCTCATTTCTCTTCTCCTTGTGCCCGGGTTCGCCATTCCAGCCGCTTTACTAACAATCTCCCTACTTGGAGCATCAGCACCTTTAACCTCCTGTTCTGTACAGGTTGCAATTTGTCCTGAGGATGAACGGGTAGACGGGGAACCAGTGAGAGACTAGCTCTTGGTGTTGGGACAGGCACAGGTCACTCTATTTTCCCATCAGGAAGAAGAATGAACCACAGGCTCATCCTCCCCCCCGGAACCGGAACAGGGCCTGAAGCCATCCTGCGCTTTTGCGGCCAGCTCCCAAAAAAGCGAGTTGTAAAATGGAGCTTCAGGGCACTGCAATTCACAAACCTGCAGAGTTATAAATGATAACTCTCGTCCACAAATATATTGAGGGAAGGCAAAGAAGAGGATTTGAAATCAAGGCAGAATTGCAGGAAACAGATTTCAGGAGGTAGATTCGAATCGCCTTTAAAGCACATGAAAAGCGGCAAAACGTTGACAATGATGCCCTTGGCCAAAAAGGGCGTATGCGTTTTTTCCTGAATATATTCAGGAAAAAACGCATACGCTCTTTTTGGCCAACAAAGCAACCTGGAAAGGCAAATCAGCGCTACAAAGAAGACTCGCTACCCATCGGTCAAAAGGGCCATGCTGAAAAAAGTCTCAAAACCAGAAATGCAGGACAGGCCATGGAGAAATGGGAGCCTTGCTACACTGATGGGCGGGATGTAAATTGCCAACAGCCACTCTGGAGAAGTGTACGGTGTGTCCTGAAACATCTAAAAAACACAGCTTAGAGAGCATAGGGCACTTCCACTCATGGGGGTATAAATTGGGAAAATGAAAAATCAGCAAGACACAAGCACCCCAAAGTTTAGGGCTGCTCTGTTGACAAGGACCTCCACTTCATTCCACCTTCAATATCCCAGGAAAGAGAAAAATGGATAAAGAAGTTGTGGTCCTTATGTACAATGGAATATCACTCAGCCATGAAATCAATGTCATAAGGCTAGTAGCAGCATGATGAGTGGATTTAGGTACGGCGATTCTAAGTGAAATAAGTCACACAGAAAAGGACACTTCTCATAAGGTATCACTTATAGAGGGAATGTAAAAACCGTTACACTTGAACTGAATTACAAAACAGAACAGAGTCACACATGCAGAAAACACACTATGGCTGCTTAACGGGAAAAGTGAGGTGGGGTGATACATAAAACAAGGGTTTCAAATTAGCTCAGATACCGTTCCATAAACCCAATATGTAATAGACAAGACCTACTCCTTGCTCAGAGAACTGGACTCAACACGCCCTATTCACCGCACAAGAATATATCTGACTAGTAATAATCTTAAAACCTATGTATTGATATCTCTCTCTTAGTGTGTCAAGTGGGTGTAAAGCGGCATAAACACAGCAGTGAAAAGCAGCTAAACCCCATTATAAAAATAAATTACTTTGAAAAACCCATGAAACAAAGACAGTGAAAGAGAGCGAAATTCTTACACAATGCGTTCAGGGGCTGTGATGCAACCTGGATTGACCATATCTAGACCCACAGCTGGATGAGACATAAGGGTGGACACTCTTGGGGCTGAGAGGTTTGGTGAGGTTGGGTGAGCAAACGCAGACCCTTTAAAGTAATACTGCGTGGTACCCATCGCATGGGTCCCAAATCTCCATGTTCAAGGGCATCTTCCTACATCGAAAACATGCATGAGAAAACAAAAAGATGGTACACCATGTGATGGGGAAAGGTTTCTAATACGCACCTCATTTCTCTTCTCCTTGTGCCCGGGTTCGCCATTACAGCCGCTTTACTAACAATCTCCCTACTTGGAGCATCAGCACCTTTAACCTCCTGTTCTGTACAGGTTGCAATTTGTCCTGAGGATGAACGGGTAGACGGGGAACCAGTGAGAGACTAGCTCTTGGTGTTGGGACAGGCACAGGTCACTCTATTTTCCCATCAGGAAGAAGAATGAACCACAGGCTCATCCTCCCCCCCGGAACCGGAACAGGGCCTGAAGCCATCCTGCGCTTTTGCGGCCAGCTCCCAAAAAAGCGAGTTGTAAAATGGAGCTTCAGGGCACTGCAATTCACAAACCTGCAGAGTTATAAATGATAACTCTCGTCCACAAATATATTGAGGGAAGGCAAAGAAGAGGATTTGAAATCAAGGCAGAATTGCAGGAAACAGATTTCAGGAGGTAGATTCGAATCGCCTTTAAAGCACATGAAAAGCGGCAAAACGTTGACAATGATGCCCTTGGCCAAAAAGGGCGTATGCGTTTTTTCCTGAATATATTCAGGAAAAAACGCATACGCTCTTTTTGGCCAACAAAGCAACCTGGAAAGGCAAATCAGCGCTACAAAGAAGACTCGCTACCCATCGGTCAAAAGGGCCATGCTGAAAAAAGTCTCAAAACCAGAAATGCAGGACAGGCCATGGAGAAATGGGAGCCTTGCTACACTGATGGGCGGGATGTAAATTGCCAACAGCCACTCTGGAGAAGTGTACGGTGTGTCCTGAAACATCTAAAAAACACAGCTTAGAGAGCATAGGGCACTTCCACTCATGGGGGTATAAATTGGGAAAATGAAAAATCAGCAAGACACAAGCACCCCAAAGTTTAGGGCTGCTCTGTTGACAAGGACCTCCACTTCATTCCACCTTCAATATCCCAGGAAAGAGAAAAATGGATAAAGAAGTTGTGGTCCTTATGTACAATGGAATATCACTCAGCCATGAAATCAATGTCATAAGGCTAGTAGCAGCATGATGAGTGGATTTAGGTACGGCGATTCTAAGTGAAATAAGTCACACAGAAAAGGACACTTCTCATAAGGTATCACTTATAGAGGGAATGTAAAAACCGTTACACTTGAACTGAATTACAAAACAGAACAGAGTCACACATGCAGAAAACACACTATGGCTGCTTAACGGGAAAAGTGAGGTGGGGTGATACATAAAACAAGGGTTTCAAATTAGCTCAGATACCGTTCCATAAACCCAATATGTAATAGACAAGACCTACTCCTTGCTCAGAGAACTGGACTCAACACGCCCTATTCACCGCACAAGAATATATCTGACTAGTAATAATCTTAAAACCTATGTATTGATATCTCTCTCTTAGTGTGTCAAGTGGGTGTAAAGCGGCATAAACACAGCAGTGAAAAGCAGCTAAACCCCATTATAAAAATAAATTACTTTGAAAAACCCATGAAACAAAGACAGTGAAAGAGAGCGAAATTCTTACACAATGCGTTCAGGGGCTGTGATGCAACCTGGATTGACCATATCTAGACCCACAGCTGGATGAGACATAAGGGTGGACACTCTTGGGGCTGAGAGGTTTGGTGAGGTTGGGTGAGCAAACGCAGACCCTTTAAAGTAATACTGCGTGGTACCCATCGCATGGGTCCCAAATCTCCATGTTCAAGGGCATCTTCCTACATCGAAAACATGCATGAGAAAACAAAAAGATGGTACACCATGTGATGGGGAAAGGTTTCTAATACGCACCTCATTTCTCTTCTCCTTGTGCCCGGGTTCGCCATTCCAGCCGCTTTACTAACAATCTCCCTACTTGGAGCATCAGCACCTTTAACCTCCTGTTCTGTACAGGTTGCAATTTGTCCTGAGGATGAACGGGTAGACGGGGAACCAGTGAGAGACTAGCTCTTGGTGTTGGGACAGGCACAGGTCACTCTATTTTCCCATCAGGAAGAAGAATGAACCACAGGCTCATCCTCCCCCCCGGAACCGGAACAGGGCCTGAAGCCATCCTGCGCTTTTGCGGCCAGCTCCCAAAAAAGCGAGTTGTAAAATGGAGCTTCAGGGCACTGCAATTCACAAACCTGCAGAGTTATAAATGATAACTCTCGTCCACAAATATATTGAGGGAAGGCAAAGAAGAGGATTTGAAATCAAGGCAGAATTGCAGGAAACAGATTTCAGGAGGTAGATTCGAATCGCCTTTAAAGCACATGAAAAGCGGCAAAACGTTGACAATGATGCCCTTGGCCAAAAAGGGCGTATGCGTTTTGTCCTGAATATATTCAGGAAAAAACGCATACGCCCTTTTTGGCCAACAAAGCAACCTGGAAAGGCAAATCAGCGCTACAAAGAAGACTCGCTACCCATCGGTCAAAAGGGCCATGCTGAAAAAAGTCTCAAAACCAGAAATGCAGGACAGGCCATGGAGAAATGGGAGCCTTGCTACACTGATGGGCGGGATGTAAATTGCCAACAGCCACTCTGGAGAAGTGTACGGTGTGTCCTGAAACATCTAAACAACACAGCTTAGAGAGCATAGGGCACTTCCACTCATGGGGGTATAAATTGGGAAAATGAAAAATCAGCAAGACACAAGCACCCCAAAGTTTAGGGCTGCTCTGTTGACAAGGACCTCCACTTCATTCCACCTTCAATATCCCAGGAAAGAGAAAAATGGATAAAGAAGTTGTGGTCCTTATGTACAATGGAATATCACTCAGCCATGAAATCAATGTCATAAGGCTAGTAGCAGCATGATGAGTGGATTTAGGTACGGCGATTCTAAGTGAAATAAGTCACACAGAAAAGGACACTTCTCATAAGGTATCACTTATAGAGGGAAGGTAAAAACCGTTACACTTGAACTGAATTACAAAACAGAACAGAGTCACACATGCAGAAAACACACTATGGCTGCTTAACGGGAAAAGTGAGGTGGGGTGATACATAAAACAAGGGTTTCAAATTAGCTCAGATACCGTTCCATAAACCCAATATGTAATAGACAAGACCTACTCCTTGCTCAGAGAACTGGACTCAACACGCCCTATTCACCGCACAAGAATATATCTGACTAGTAATAATCTTAAAACCTATGTATTGATATCTCTCTCTTAGTGTGTCAAGTGGGTGTAAAGCGGCATAAACACAGCAGTGAAAAGCAGCTAAACCCCATTATAAAAATAAATTACTTTGAAAAACCCATGAAACAAAGACAGTGAAAGAGAGCGAAATTCTTACACAATGCGTTCAGGGGCTGTGATGCAACCTGGATTGACCATATCTAGACCCACAGCTGGATGAGACATAAGGGTGGACACTCTTGGGGCTGAGAGGTTTGGTGAGGTTGGGTGAGCAAACGCAGACCCTTTAAAGTAATACTGCGTGGTACCCATCGCATGGGTCCCAAATCTCCATGTTCAAGGGCATCTTCCTACATCGAAAACATGCATGAGAAAACAAAAAGATGGTACACCATGTGATGGGGAAAGGTTTCTAATACGCACCTCATTTCTCTTCTCCTTGTGCCCGTGTTCGGCATTCCAGCCGCTTTACTAACAATCTCCCTACTTGGAGCATCAGCACCTTTAACCTCCTGTTCTGTACAGGTTGCAATTTGTCCTGAGGATGAACGGGTAGACGGGGAACCAGTGAGAGACTAGCTCTTGGTGTTGGGACAGGCACAGGTCACTCTATTTTCCCATCAGGAAGAAGAATGAACCACAGGCTCATCCTCCCCCCCGGAACCGGAACAGGGCCTGAAGCCATCCTGCGCTTTTGCGGCCAGCTCCCAAAAAAGCGAGTTGTAAAATGGAGCTTCAGGGCACTGCAATTCACAAACCTGCAGAGTTATAAATGATAACTCTCGTCCACAAATATATTGAGGGAAGGCAAAGAAGAGGATTTGAAATCAAGGCAGAATTGCAGGAAACAGATTTCAGGAGGTAGATTCGAATCGCCTTTAAAGCACATGAAAAGCGGCAAAACGTTGACAATGATGCCCTTGGCCAAAAAGGGCGTATGCGTTTTTTCCTGAATATATTCAGGAAAAAACGCATACGCCCTTTTTGGCCAACAAAGCAACCTGGAAAGGCAAATCAGCGCTACAAAGAAGACTCGCTACCCATCGGTCAAAAGGGCCATGCTGAAAAAAGTCTCAAAACCAGAAATGCAGGACAGGCCATGGAGAAATGGGAGCCTTGCTACACTGATGGGCGGGATGTAAATTGCCAACAGCCACTCTGGAGAAGTGTACGGTGTGTCCTGAAACATCTAAAAAACACAGCTTAGAGAGCATAGGGCACTTCCACTCATGGGGGTATAAATTGGGAAAATGAAAAATCAGCAAGACACAAGCACCCCAAAGTTTAGGGCTGCTCTGTTGACAAGGACCTCCACTTCATTCCACCTTCAATATCCCAGGAAAGAGAAAAATGGATAAAGAAGTTGTGGTCCTTATGTACAATGGAATATCACTCAGCCATGAAATCAATGTCATAAGGCTAGTAGCAGCATGATGAGTGGATTTAGGTACGGCGATTCTAAGTGAAATAAGTCACACAGAAAAGGACACTTCTCATAAGGTATCACTTATAGAGGGAATGTAAAAACCGTTACACTTGAACTGAATTACAAAACAGAACAGAGTCACACATGCAGAAAACACACTATGGCTGCTTAACGGGAAAAGTGAGGTGGGGTGATACATAAAACAAGGGTTTCAAATTAGCTCAGATACCGTTCCATAAACCCAATATGTAATAGACAAGACCTACTCCTTGCTCAGAGAACTGGACTCAACACGCCCTATTCACCGCACAAGAATATATCTGACTAGTAATAATCTTAAAACCTATGTATTGATATCTCTCTCTTAGTGTGTCAAGTGGGTGTAAAGCGGCATAAACACAGCAGTGAAAAGCAGCTAAACCCCATTATAAAAATAAATTACTTTGAAAAACCCATGAAACAAAGACAGTGAAAGAGAGCGAAATTCTTACACAATGCGTTCAGGGGCTGTGATGCAACCTGGATTGACCATATCTAGACCCACAGCTGGATGAGACATAAGGGTGGACACTCTTGGGGCTGAGAGGTTTGGTGAGGTTGGGTGAGCAAACGCAGACCCTTTAAAGTAATACTGCGTGGTACCCATCGCATGGGTCCCAAATCTCCATGTTCAAGGGCATCTTCCTACATCGAAAACATGCATGAGAAAACAAAAAGATGGTACACCATGTGATGGGGAAAGGTTTCTAATACGCACCTCATTTCTCTTCTCCTTGTGCCCGGGTTCGCCATTCCAGCCGCTTTACTAACAATCTCCCTACTTGGAGCATCAGCACCTTTAACCTCCTGTTCTGTACAGGTTGCAATTTGTCCTGAGGATGAACGGGTAGACGGGGAACCAGTGAGAGACTAGCTCTTGGTGTTGGGACAGGCACAGGTCACTCTATTTTCCCATCAGGAAGAAGAATGAACCACAGGCTCATCCTCCCCCCCGGAACCAGAACAGGGCCTGAAGCCATCCTGCGCTTTTGCGGCCAGCTCCCAAAAAAGCGAGTTGTAAAATGGAGCTTCAGGGCACTGCAATTCACAAACCTGCAGAGTTATAAATGATAACTCTCGTCCACAAATATATTGAGGGAAGGCAAAGAAGAGGATTTGAAATCAAGGCAGAATTGCAGGAAACAGATTTCAGGAGGTAGATTCGAATCGCCTTTAAAGCACATGAAAAGCGGCAAAACGTTGACAATGATGCCCTTGGCCAAAAAGGGCGTATGCGTTTTTTCCTGAATATATTCAGGAAAAAACGCATACGCCCTTTTTGGCCAACAAAGCAACCTGGAAAGGCAAATCAGGGCTACAAAGAAGACTCGCTACCCATCGGTCAAAAGGGCCATGCTGAAAAAAGTCTCAAAACCAGAAATGCAGGACAGGCCATGGAGAAATGGGAGCCTTGCTACACTGATGGGCGGGATGTAAATTGCCAACAGCCACTCTGGAGAAGTGTACGGTGTGTCCTGAAACATCTAAAAAACACAGCTTAGAGAGCATAGGGCACTTCCACTCATGGGGGTATAAATTGGGAAAATGAAAAATCAGCAAGACACAAGCACCCCAAAGTTTAGGGCTGCTCTGTTGACAAGGACCTCCACTTCATTCCACCTTCAATATCCCAGGAAAGAGAAAAATGGATAAAGAAGTTGTGGTCCTTATGTACAATGGAATATCACTCAGCCATGAAATCAATGTCATAAGGCTAGTAGCAGCATGATGAGTGGATTTAGGTACGGCGAAACTAAGTGAAATAAGTCACACAGAAAAGGACACTTCTCATAAGGTATCACTTATAGAGGGAATGTAAAAACCGTTACACTTGAACTGAATTACAAAACAGAACAGAGTCACACATGCAGAAAACACACTATGGCTGCTTAACGGGAAAAGTGAGGTGGGGTGATACATAAAACAAGGGTTTCAAATTAGCTCAGATACCGTTCCATAAACCCAATATGTAATAGACAAGACCTACTCCTTGCTCAGAGAACTGGACTCAACACGCCCTATTCACCGCACAAGAATATATCTGACTAGTAATAATCTTAAAACCTATGTATTGATATCTCTCTGTTAGTGTGTCAAGTGGGTGTAAAGCGGCATAAACACAGCAGTGAAAAGCAGCTAAACCCCATTATAAAAATAAATTACTTTGAAAAACCCATGAAACAAAGACAGTAAAAGAGAGAGAAATTCTTACACAATGCGTTCAGGGGCTGTGATGCAGCCTGGATTGACCATATCTAGACCCACAGCTGGATGAGACATAAGGGTGGACACTCTTGGGGCTGAGAGGTTTGGTGAGGTTGGGTGAGCAAACGCAGACCCTTTAAAGTAATACTGCGTGGTACCCATCGCATGGGTCCCAAATCTCCATGTTCAAGGGCATCTTCCTACATCGAAAACATGCATGAGAAAACAAAAAGATGGTACACCATGTGATGGGGAAAGGTTTCTAATACGCACCTCATTTCTCTTCTCCTTGTGCCCGGGTTCGCCATTACAGCCGCTTTACTAACAATCTCCCTACTTGGAGCATCAGCACCTTTAACCTCCTGTTCTGTACAGGTTGCAATTTGTCCTGAGGATGAACGGGTAGACGGGGAACCAGTGAGAGACTAGCTCTTGGTGTTGGGACAGGCACAGGTCACTCTATTTTCCCATCAGGAAGAAGAATGAACCACAGGCTCATCCTCCCCCCCGGAACCGGAACAGGGCCTGAAGCCATCCTGCACTTTTGCGGCCAGCTCCCAAAAAAGCGAGTTGTAAAATGGAGCTTCAGGGCACTGCAATTCACAAACCTGCAGAGTTATAAATGATAACTCTCGTCCACAAATATATTGAGGGAAGGCAAAGAAGAGGATTTGAAATCAAGGCAGAATTGCAGGAAACAGATTTCAGGAGGTAGATTCGAATCGCCTTTAAAGCACATGAAAAGCGGCAAAACGTTGACAATGATGCCCTTGGCCAAAAAGGGCGTATGCGTTTTTTCCTGAATATATTCAGGAAAAAACGCATACGCCCTTTTTGGCCAACAAAGCAACCTGGAAAGGCAAATCAGCGCTACAAAGAAGACTCGCTACCCATCGGTCAAAAGGGCCATGCTGAAAAAAGTCTCAAAACCAGAAATGCAGGACAGGCCATGGAGAAATGGGAGCCTTGCTACACTGATGGGCGGGATGTAAATTGCCAACAGCCACTCTGGAGAAGAGTAAGGTGTGTCCTGAAACATCTAAAAAACACAGCTTAGAGAGCATAGGGCACTTCCACTCATGGGGGTATAAATTGGGAAAATGAAAAATCAGCAAGACACAAGCACCCCAAAGTTTAGGGCTGCTCTGTTGACAAGGACCTCCACTTCATTCCACCTTCAATATCCCAGGAAAGAGAAAAATGGATAAAGTAGTTGTGGTCCTTATGTACAATGGAATATCACTCAGCCATGAAATCAATGTCATAAGGCTAGTAGCAGCATGATGAGTGGATTTAGGTACGGCGATTCTAAGTGAAATAAGTCACACAGAAAAGGACACTTCTCATAAGGTATCACTTATAGAGGGAATGTAAAAACCGTTACACTTGAACTGAATTACAAAACAGAACAGAGTCACACATGCAGAAAACACACTATGGCTGCTTAACGGGAAAAGTGAGGTGGGGTGATACATAAAACAAGGGTTTCAAATTAGCTCAGATACCGTTCCATAAACCCAATATGTAATAGACAAGACCTACTCCTTGCTCAGAGAACTGGACTCAACACGCCCTATTCACCGCACAAGAATATATCTGACTAGTAATAATCTTAAAACCTATGTATTGATATCTCTCTCTTAGTGTGTCAAGTGGGTGTAAAGCGGCATAAACACAGCAGTGAAAAGCAGCTAAACCCCATTATAAAAATAAATTACTTTGAAAAACCCATGAAACAAAGACAGTGAAAGAGAGCGAAATTCTTACACAATGCGTTCAGGGGCTGTGATGCAACCTGGATTGACCATATCTAGACCCACAGCTGGATGAGACATAAGGGTGGACACTCTTGGGGCTGAGAGGTTTGGTGAGGTTGGGTGAGCAAACGCAGACCCTTTAAAGTAATACTGCGTGGTACCCATCGCATGGGTCCCAAATCTCCATGTTCAAGGGCATCTTCCTACATCGAAAACATGCATGAGAAAACAAAAAGATGGTACACCATGTGATGGGGAAAGGTTTCTAATACGCACCTCATTTCTCTTCTCCTTGTGCCCGGGTTCGCCATTACAGCCGCTTTACTAACAATCTCCCTACTTGGAGCATCAGCACCTTTAACCTCCTGTTCTGTACAGGTTGCAATTTGTCCTGAGGATGAACGGGTAGACGGGGAACCAGTGAGAGACTAGCTCTTGGTGTTGGGACAGGCACAGGTCACTCTATTTTCCCATCAGGAAGAAGAATGAACCACAGGCTCATCCTCCCCCCCGGAACCGGAACAGGGCCTGAAGCCATCCTGCGCTTTTGCGGCCAGCTCCCAAAAAAGCGAGTTGTAAAATGGAGCTTCAGGGCACTGCAATTCACAAACCTGCAGAGTTATAAATGATAACTCTCGTCCACAAATATATTGAGGGAAGGCAAAGAAGAGGATTTGAAATCAAGGCAGAATTGCAGGAAACAGATTTCAGGAGGTAGATTCGAATCGCCTTTAAAGCACATGAAAAGCGGCAAAACGTTGACAATGATGCCCTTGGCCAAAAAGGGCGTATGCGTTTTTTCCTGAATATATTCAGGAAAAAACGCATACGCCCTTTTTGGCCAACAAAGCAACCTGGAAAGGCAAATCAGCGCTACAAAGAAGACTCGCTACCCATCGGTCAAAAGGGCCATGCTGAAAAAAGTCTCAAAACCAGAAATGCAGGACAGGCCATGGAGAAATGGGAGCCTTGCTATACTGATGGGCGGGATGTAAATTGCCAACAGCCACTCTGGAGAAGTGTACGGTGTGTCCTGAAACATCTAAAAAACACAGCTTAGAGAGCATAGGGCACTTCCACTCATGGGGGTATAAATTGGGAAAATGAAAAATCAGCAAGACACAAGCACCCCAAAGTTTAGGGCTGCTCTGTTGACAAGGACCTCCACTTCATTCCACCTTCAATATCCCAGGAAAGAGAAAAATGGATAAAGAAGTTGTGGTCCTTATGTACAATGGAATATCACTCAGCCATGAAATCAATGTCATAAGGCTAGTAGCAGCATGATGAGTGGATTTAGGTACGGCGATTCTAAGTGAAATAAGTCACACAGAAAAGGACACTTCTCATAAGGTATCACTTATAGAGGGAATGTAAAAACCGTTACACTTGAACTGAATTACAAAACAGAACAGAGTCACACATGCAGAAAACACACTATGGCTGCTTAACGGGAAAAGTGAGGTGGGGTGATACATAAAACAAGGGTTTCAAATTAGCTCAGATACCGTTCCATAAACCCAATATGTAATAGACAAGACCTACTCCTTGCTCAGAGAACTGGACTCAACACGCCCTATTCACCGCACAAGAATATATCTGACTAGTAATAATCTTAAAACCTATGTATTGATATCTCTCTGTTAGTGTGTCAAGTGGGTGTAAAGCGGCATAAACACAGCAGTGAAAAGCAGCTAAACCCCATTATAAAAATAAATTACTTTTACAAACCCATGAAACAAAGACAGTGAAAGAGAGCGAAATTCTTACACAATGCGTTCAGGGGCTGTGATGCAACCTGGATTGACCATATCTAGACCCACAGCTGGATGAGACATAAGGGTGGACACTCTTGGGGCTGAGAGGTTTGGTGAGGTTGGGTGAGCAAACGCAGACCCTTTAAAGTAATACTGCGTGGTACCCATCGCATGGGTCCCAAATCTCCATGTTCAAGGGCATCTTCCTACATCGAAAACATGCATGAGAAAACAAAAAGATGGTACACCATGTGATGGGGAAAGGTTTCTAATACGCACCTCATTTCTCTTCTCCTTGTGCCCGGGTTCGCCATTCCAGCCGCTTTACTAACAATCTCCCTACTTGGAGCATCAGCACCTTTAACCTCCTGTTCTGTACAGGTTGCAATTTGTCCTGAGGATGAACGGGTAGACGGGGAACCAGTGAGAGACTAGCTCTTGGTGTTGGGACAGGCACAGGTCACTCTATTTTCCCATCAGGAAGAAGAATGAACCACAGGCTCATCCTCCCCCCCGGAACCGGAACAGGGCCTGAAGCTATCCTGTGCTTTTGCGGCCAGCTCCCAAAAAAGCGAGTTGTAAAATGGAGCTTCAGGGCACTGCAATTCACAAACCTGCAGAGTTATAAATGATAACTCTCGTCCACAAATATATTGAGGGAAGGCAAAGAAGAGGATTTGAAATCAAGGCAGAATTGCAGGAAACAGATTTCAGGAGGTAGATTCGAATCGCCTTTAAAGCACATGAAAAGCAGCAAAACGTTGACAATGATGCCCTTGGCCAAAAAGGGCGTATGCGTTTTTTCCTGAATATATTCAGGAAAAAACGCATACGCCCTTTTTGGCCAACAAAGCAACCTGGAAAGGCAAATCAGCGCTACAAAGAAGACTCGCTACCCATCGGTCAAAAGGGCCATGCTGAAAAAAGTCTCAAAACCAGAAATGCAGGACAGGCCATGGAGAAATGGGAGCCTTGCTACACTGATGGGCGGGATGTAAATTGCCAACAGCCACTCTGGAGAAGTGTACGGTGTGTCCTGAAACATCTAAAAAACACAGCTTAGAGAGCATAGGGCACTTCCACTCATGGGGGTATAAATTGGGAAAATGAAAAATCAGCAAGACACAAGCACCCCAAAGTTTAGGGCTGCTCTGTTGACAAGGACCTCCACTTCATTCCACCTTCAATATCCCAGGAAAGAGAAAAATGGATAAAGAAGTTGTGGTCCTTATGTACAATGGAATATCACTCAGCCATGAAATCAATGTCATAAGGCTAGTAGCAGCATGATGAGTGGATTTAGGTACGGCGATTCTAAGTGAAATAAGTCACACAGAAAAGGACACTTCTCATAAGGTATCACTTATAGAGGGAAGGTAAAAACCGTTACACTTGAACTGAATTACAAAACAGAACAGAGTCACACATGCAGAAAACACACTATGGCTGCTTAACGGGAAAAGTGAGGTGGGGTGATACATAAAACAAGGGTTTCAAATTAGCTCAGATACCGTTCCATAAACCCAATATGTAATAGACAAGACCTACTCCTTGCTCAGAGAACTGGACTCAACACGCCCTATTCACCGCACAAGAATATATCTGACTAGTAATAATCTTAAAACCTATGTATTGATATCTCTCTCTTAGTGTGTCAAGTGGGTGTAAAGCGGCATAAACACAGCAGTGAAAAGCAGCTAAACCCCATTATAAAAATAAATTACTTTTACAAACCCATGAAACAAAGACAGTGAAAGAGAGCGAAATTCTTACACAATGCGTTCAGGGGCTGTGATGCAACCTGGATTGACCATATCTAGACCCACAGCTGGATGAGACATAAGGGTGGACACTCTTGGGGCTGAGAGGTTTGGTGAGGTTGGGTGAGCAAACGCAGACCCTTTAAAGTAATACTGCGTGGTACCCATCGCATGGGTCCCAAATCTCCAGGTTCAAGGGCATCTTCCTACATCGAAAACATGCATGAGAAAACAAAAAGATGGTACACCATGTGATGGGGAAAGGTTTCTAATACGCACCTCATTTCTCTTCTCCTTGTGCCCGGGTTCGCCATTCCAGCCGCTTTACTAACAATCTCCCTACTTGGAGCATCAGCACCTTTAACCTCCTGTTCTGTACAGGTTGCAATTTGTCCTGAGGATGAACGGGTAGACGGGGAACCAGTGAGAGACTAGCTCTTGGTGTTGGGACAGGCACAGGTCACTCTATTTTCCCATCAGGAAGAAGAATGAACCACAGGCTCATCCTCCCCCCCGGAACCGGAACAGGGCCTGAAGCCATCCTGCGCTTTTGCGGCCAGCTCCCAAAAAAGCGAGTTGTAAAATGGAGCTTCAGGGCACTGCAATTCACAAACCTGCAGAGTTATAAATGATAACTCTCGTCCACAAATATATTGAGGGAAGGCAAAGAAGAGGATTTGAAATCAAGGCAGAATTGCAGGAAACAGATTTCAGGAGGTAGATTCGAATCGCCTTTAAAGCACATGAAAAGCGGCAAAACGTTGACAATGATGCCCTTGGCCAAAAAGGGCGTATGCGTTTTTTCCTGAATATATTCAGGAAAAAACGCATACGCTCTTTTTGGCCAACAAAGCAACCTGGAAAGGCAAATCAGCGCTACAAAGAAGACTCGCTACCCATCGGTCAAAAGGGCCATGCTGAAAAAAGTCTCAAAACCAGAAATGCAGGACAGGCCATGGAGAAATGGGAGCCTTGCTACACTGATGGGCGGGATGTAAATTGCCAACAGCCACTCTGGAGAAGTGTACGGTGTGTCCTGAAACATCTAAAAAACACAGCTTAGAGAGCATAGGGCACTTCCACTCATGGGGGTATAAATTGGGAAAATGAAAAATCAGCAAGACACAAGCACCCCAAAGTTTAGGGCTGCTCTGTTGACAAGGACCTCCACTTCATTCCACCTTCAATATCCCAGGAAAGAGAAAAATGGATAAAGAAGTTGTGGTCCTTATGTACAATGGAATATCACTCAGCCATGAAATCAATGTCATAAGGCTAGTAGCAGCATGATGAGTGGATTTAGGTACGGCGATTCTAAGTGAAATAAGTCACACAGAAAAGGACACTTCTCATAAGGTATCACTTATAGAGGGAATGTAAAAACCGTTACACTTGAACTGAATTACAAAACAGAACAGAGTCACACATGCAGAAAACACACTATGGCTGCTTAACGGGAAAAGTGAGGTGGGGTGATACATAAAACAAGGGTTTCAAATTAGCTCAGATACCGTTCCATAAACCCAATATGTAATAGACAAGACCTACTCCTTGCTCAGAGAACTGGACTCAACACGCCCTATTCACCGCACAAGAATATATCTGACTAGTAATAATCTTAAAACCTATGTATTGATATCTCTCTCTTAGTGTGTCAAGTGGGTGTAAAGCGGCATAAACACAGCAGTGAAAAGCAGCTAAACCCCATTATAAAAATAAATTACTTTGAAAAACCCATGAAACAAAGACAGTGAAAGAGAGCGAAATTCTTACACAATGCGTTCAGGGGCTGTGATGCAACCTGGATTGACCATATCTAGACCCACAGCTGGATGAGACATAAGGGTGGACACTCTTGGGGCTGAGAGGTTTGGTGAGGTTGGGTGAGCAAACGCAGACCCTTTAAAGTAATACTGCGTGGTACCCATCGCATGGGTCCCAAATCTCCATGTTCAAGGGCATCTTCCTACATCGAAAACATGCATGAGAAAACAAAAAGATGGTACACCATGTGATGGGGAAAGGTTTCTAATACGCACCTCATTTCTCTTCTCCTTGTGCCCGGGTTCGCCATTCCAGCCGCTTTACTAACAATCTCCCTACTTGGAGCATCAGCACCTTTAACCTCCTGTTCTGTACAGGTTGCAATTTGTCCTGAGGATGAACGGGTAGACGGGGAACCAGTGAGAGACTAGCTCTTGGTGTTGGGACAGGCACAGGTCACTCTATTTTCCCATCAGGAAGAAGAATGAACCACAGGCTCATCCTCCCCCCCGGAACCGGAACAGGGCCTGAAGCCATCCTGCGCTTTTGCGGCCAGCTCCCAAAAAAGCGAGTTGTAAAATGGAGCTTCAGGGCACTGCAATTCACAAACCTGCAGAGTTATAAATGATAACTCTCGTCCACAAATATATTGAGGGAAGGCAAAGAAGAGGATTTGAAATCAAGGCAGAATTGCAGGAAACAGATTTCAGGAGGTAGATTCGAATCGCCTTTAAAGCACATGAAAAGCGGCAAAACGTTGACAATGATGCCCTTGGCCAAAAAGGGCGTATGCGTTTTGTCCTGAATATATTCAGGAAAAAACGCATACGCCCTTTTTGGCCAACAAAGCAACCTGGAAAGGCAAATCAGCGCTACAAAGAAGACTCGCTACCCATCGGTCAAAAGGGCCATGCTGAAAAAAGTCTCAAAACCAGAAATGCAGGACAGGCCATGGAGAAATGGGAGCCTTGCTACACTGATGGGCGGGATGTAAATTGCCAACAGCCACTCTGGAGAAGTGTACGGTGTGTCCTGAAACATCTAAACAACACAGCTTAGAGAGCATAGGGCACTTCCACTCATGGGGGTATAAATTGGGAAAATGAAAAATCAGCAAGACACAAGCACCCCAAAGTTTAGGGCTGCTCTGTTGACAAGGACCTCCACTTCATTCCACCTTCAATATCCCAGGAAAGAGAAAAATGGATAAAGAAGTTGTGGTCCTTATGTACAATGGAATATCACTCAGCCATGAAATCAATGTCATAAGGCTAGTAGCAGCATGATGAGTGGATTTAGGTACGGCGATTCTAAGTGAAATAAGTCACACAGAAAAGGACACTTCTCATAAGGTATCACTTATAGAGGGAAGGTAAAAACCGTTACACTTGAACTGAATTACAAAACAGAACAGAGTCACACATGCAGAAAACACACTATGGCTGCTTAACGGGAAAAGTGAGGTGGGGTGATACATAAAACAAGGGTTTCAAATTAGCTCAGATACCGTTCCATAAACCCAATATGTAATAGACAAGACCTACTCCTTGCTCAGAGAACTGGACTCAACACGCCCTATTCACCGCACAAGAATATATCTGACTAGTAATAATCTTAAAACCTATGTATTGATATCTCTCTCTTAGTGTGTCAAGTGGGTGTAAAGCGGCATAAACACAGCAGTGAAAAGCAGCTAAACCCCATTATAAAAATAAATTACTTTGAAAAACCCATGAAACAAAGACAGTGAAAGAGAGCGAAATTCTTACACAATGCGTTCAGGGGCTGTGATGCAACCTGGATTGACCATATCTAGACCCACAGCTGGATGAGACATAAGGGTGGACACTCTTGGGGCTGAGAGGTTTGGTGAGGTTGGGTGAGCAAACGCAGACCCTTTAAAGTAATACTGCGTGGTACCCATCGCATGGGTCCCAAATCTCCATGTTCAAGGGCATCTTCCTACATCGAAAACATGCATGAGAAAACAAAAAGATGGTACACCATGTGATGGGGAAAGGTTTCTAATACGCACCTCATTTCTCTTCTCCTTGTGCCCGGGTTCGCCATTCCAGCCGCTTTACTAACAATCTCCCTACTTGGAGCATCAGCACCTTTAACCTCCTGTTCTGTACAGGTTGCAATTTGTCCTGAGGATGAACGGGTAGACGGGGAACCAGTGAGAGACTAGCTCTTGGTGTTGGGACAGGCACAGGTCACTCTATTTTCCCATCAGGAAGAAGAATGAACCACAGGCTCATCCTCCCCCCCGGAACCGGAACAGGGCCTGAAGCCATCCTGCGCTTTTGCGGCCAGCTCCCAAAAAAGCGAGTTGTAAAATGGAGCTTCAGGGCACTGCAATTCACAAACCTGCAGAGTTATAAATGATAACTCTCGTCCACAAATATATTGAGGGAAGGCAAAGAAGAGGATTTGAAATCAAGGCAGAATTGCAGGAAACAGATTTCAGGAGGTAGATTCGAATCGCCTTTAAAGCACATGAAAAGCGGCAAAACGTTGACAATGATGCCCTTGGCCAAAAAGGGCGTATGCGTTTTTTCCTGAATATATTCAGGAAAAAACGCATACGCCCTTTTTGGCCAACAAAGCAACCTGGAAAGGCAAATCAGCGCTACAAAGAAGACTCGCTACCCATCGGTCAAAAGGGCCATGCTGAAAAAAGTCTCAAAACCAGAAATGCAGGACAGGCCATGGAGAAATGGGAGCCTTGCTACACTGATGGGCGGGATGTAAATTGCCAACAGCCACTCTGGAGAAGTGTACGGTGTGTCCTGAAACATCTAAAAAACACAGCTTAGAGAGCATAGGGCACTTCCACTCATGGGGGTATAAATTGGGAAAATGAAAAATCAGCAAGACACAAGCACCCCAAAGTTTAGGGCTGCTCTGTTGACAAGGACCTCCACTTCATTCCACCTTCAATATCCCAGGAAAGAGAAAAATGGATAAAGAAGTTGTGGTCCTTATGTACAATGGAATATCACTCAGCCATGAAATCAATGTCATAAGGCTAGTAGCAGCATGATGAGTGGATTTAGGTACGGCGATTCTAAGTGAAATAAGTCACACAGAAAAGGACACTTCTCATAAGGTATCACTTATAGAGGGAAGGTAAAAACCGTTACACTTGAACTGAATTACAAAACAGAACAGAGTCACACATGCAGAAAACACACTATGGCTGCTTAACGGGAAAAGTGAGGTGGGGTGATACATAAAACAAGGGTTTCAAATTAGCTCAGATACCGTTCCATAAACCCAATATGTAATAGACAAGACCTACTCCTTGCTCAGAGAACTGGACTCAACACGCCCTATTCACCGCACAAGAATATATCTGACTAGTAATAATCTTAAAACCTATGTATTGATATCTCTCTCTTAGTGTGTCAAGTGGGTGTAAAGCGGCATAAACACAGCAGTGAAAAGCAGCTAAACCCCATTATAAAAATAAATTACTTTGAAAAACCCATGAAACAAAGACAGTGAAAGAGAGCGAAATTCTTACACAATGCGTTCAGGGGCTGTGATGCAACCTGGATTGACCATATCTAGACCCACAGCTGGATGAGACATAAGGGTGGACACTCTTGGGGCTGAGAGGTTTGGTGAGGTTGGGTGAGCAAACGCAGACCCTTTAAAGTAATACTGCGTGGTACCCATCGCATGGGTCCCAAATCTCCATGTTCAAGGGCATCTTCCTACATCGAAAACATGCATGAGAAAACAAAAAGATGGTACACCATGTGATGGGGAAAGGTTTCTAATACGCACCTCATTTCTCTTCTCCTTGTGCCCGGGTTCGCCATTCCAGCCGCTTTACTAACAATCTCCCTACTTGGAGCATCAGCACCTTTAACCTCCTGTTCTGTACAGGTTGCAATTTGTCCTGAGGATGAACGGGTAGACGGGGAACCAGTGAGAGACTAGCTCTTGGTGTTGGGACAGGCACAGGTCACTCTATTTTCCCATCAGGAAGAAGAATGAACCACAGGCTCATCCTCCCCCCCGGAACCAGAACAGGGCCTGAAGCCATCCTGCGCTTTTGCGGCCAGCTCCCAAAAAAGCGAGTTGTAAAATGGAGCTTCAGGGCACTGCAATTCACAAACCTGCAGAGTTATAAATGATAACTCTCGTCCACAAATATATTGAGGGAAGGCAAAGAAGAGGATTTGAAATCAAGGCAGAATTGCAGGAAACAGATTTCAGGAGGTAGATTCGAATCGCCTTTAAAGCACATGAAAAGCGGCAAAACGTTGACAATGATGCCCTTGGCCAAAAAGGGCGTATGCGTTTTTTCCTGAATATATTCAGGAAAAAACGCATACGCCCTTTTTGGCCAACAAAGCAACCTGGAAAGGCAAATCAGGGCTACAAAGAAGACTCGCTACCCATCGGTCAAAAGGGCCATGCTGAAAAAAGTCTCAAAACCAGAAATGCAGGACAGGCCATGGAGAAATGGGAGCCTTGCTACACTGATGGGCGGGATGTAAATTGCCAACAGCCACTCTGGAGAAGTGTACGGTGTGTCCTGAAACATCTAAAAAACACAGCTTAGAGAGCATAGGGCACTTCCACTCATGGGGGTATAAATTGGGAAAATGAAAAATCAGCAAGACACAAGCACCCCAAAGTTTAGGGCTGCTCTGTTGACAAGGACCTCCACTTCATTCCACCTTCAATATCCCAGGAAAGAGAAAAATGGATAAAGAAGTTGTGGTCCTTATGTACAATGGAATATCACTCAGCCATGAAATCAATGTCATAAGGCTAGTAGCAGCATGATGAGTGGATTTAGGTACGGCGAAACTAAGTGAAATAAGTCACACAGAAAAGGACACTTCTCATAAGGTATCACTTATAGAGGGAATGTAAAAACCGTTACACTTGAACTGAATTACAAAACAGAACAGAGTCACACATGCAGAAAACACACTATGGCTGCTTAACGGGAAAAGTGAGGTGGGGTGATACATAAAACAAGGGTTTCAAATTAGCTCAGATACCGTTCCATAAACCCAATATGTAATAGACAAGACCTACTCCTTGCTCAGAGAACTGGACTCAACACGCCCTATTCACCGCACAAGAATATATCTGACTAGTAATAATCTTAAAACCTATGTATTGATATCTCTCTGTTAGTGTGTCAAGTGGGTGTAAAGCGGCATAAACACAGCAGTGAAAAGCAGCTAAACCCCATTATAAAAATAAATTACTTTGAAAAACCCATGAAACAAAGACAGTGAAAGAGAGCGAAATTCTTACACAATGCGTTCAGGGGCTGTGATGCAACCTGGATTGACCATATCTAGACCCACAGCTGGATGAGACATAAGGGTGGACACTCTTGGGGCTGAGAGGTTTGGTGAGGTTGGGTGAGCAAACGCAGACCCTTTAAAGTAATACTGCGTGGTACCCATCGCATGGGTCCCAAATCTCCATGTTCAAGGGCATCTTCCTACATCGAAAACATGCATGAGAAAACAAAAAGATGGTACACCATGTGATGGGGAAAGGTTTCTAATACGCACCTCATTTCTCTTCTCCTTGTGCCCGGGTTCGCCATTCCAGCCGCTTTACTAACAATCTCCCTACTTGGAGCATCAGCACCTTTAACCTCCTGTTCTGTACAGGTTGCAATTTGTCCTGAGGATGAACGGGTAGACGGGGAACCAGTGAGAGACTAGCTCTTGGTGTTGGGACAGGCACAGGTCACTCTATTTTCCCATCAGGAAGAAGAATGAACCACAGGCTCATCCTCCCCCCCGGAACCGGAACAGGGCCTGAAGCCATCCTGCGCTTTTGCGGCCAGCTCCCAAAAAAGCGAGTTGTAAAATGGAGCTTCAGGGCACTGCAATTCACAAACCTGCAGAGTTATAAATGATAACTCTCGTCCACAAATATATTGAGGGAAGGCAAAGAAGAGGATTTGAAATCAAGGCAGAATTGCAGGAAACAGATTTCAGGAGCTAGATTCGAATCGCCTTTAAAGCACATGAAAAGCGGCAAAACGTTGACAATGATGCCCTTGGCCAAAAAGGGCGTATGCGTTTTTTCCTGAATATATTCAGGAAAAAACGCATACGCCCTTTTTGGCCAACAAAGCAACCTGGAAAGGCAAATCAGCGCTACAAAGAAGACTCGCTACCCATCGGTCAAAAGGGCCATGCTGAAAAAAGTCTCAAAACCAGAAATGCAGGACAGGCCATGGAGAAATGGGAGCCTTGCTATACTGATGGGCGGGATGTAAATTGCCAACAGCCACTCTGGAGAAGTGTACGGTGTGTCCTGAAACATCTAAAAAACACAGCTTAGAGAGCATAGGGCACTTCCACTCATGGGGGTATAAATTGGGAAAATGAAAAATCAGCAAGACACAAGCACCCCAAAGTTTAGGGCTGCTCTGTTGACAAGGACCTCCACTTCATTCCACCTTCAATATCCCAGGAAAGAGAAAAATGGATAAAGAAGTTGTGGTCCTTATGTACAATGGAATATCACTCAGCCATGAAATCAATGTCATAAGGCTAGTAGCAGCATGATGAGTGGATTTAGGTACGGCGATTCTAAGTGAAATAAGTCACACAGAAAAGGACACTTCTCATAAGGTATCACTTATAGAGGGAATGTAAAAACCGTTACACTTGAACTGAATTACAAAACAGAACAGAGTCACACATGCAGAAAACACACTATGGCTGCTTAACGGGAAAAGTGAGGTGGGGTGATACATAAAACAAGGGTTTCAAATTAGCTCAGATACCGTTCCATAAACCCAATATGTAATAGACAAGACCTACTCCTTGCTCAGAGAACTGGACTCAACACGCCCTATTCACCGCACAAGAATATATCTGACTAGTAATAATCTTAAAACCTATGTATTGATATCTCTCTCTTAGTGTGTCAAGTGGGTGTAAAGCGGCATAAACACAGCAGTGAAAAGCAGCTAAACCCCATTATAAAAATAAATTACTTTTACAAACCCATGAAACAAAGACAGTAAAAGAGAGAGAAATTCTTACACAATGCGTTCAGGGGCTGTGATGCAACCTGGATTGACCATATCTAGACCCACAGCTGGATGAGACATAAGGGTGGACACTCTTGGGGCTGAGAGGTTTGGTGAGGTTGGGTGAGCAAACGCAGACCCTTTAAAGTAATACTGCGTGGTACCCATCGCATGGGTCCCAAATCTCCATGTTCAAGGGCATCTTCCTACATCGAAAACATGCATGAGAAAACAAAAAGATGGTACACCATGTGATGGGGAAAGGTTTCTAATACGCACCTCATTTCTCTTCTCCTTGTGCCCGGGTTCGCCATTCCAGCCGCTTTACTAACAATCTCCCTACTTGGAGCATCAGCACCTTTAACCTCCTGTTCTGTACAGGTTGCAATTTGTCCTGAGGATGAACGGGTAGACGGGGAACCAGTGAGAGACTAGCTCTTGGTGTTGGGACAGGCACAGGTCACTCTATTTTCCCATCAGGAAGAAGAATGAACCACAGGCTCATCCTCCCCCCCGGAACCGGAACAGGGCCTGAAGCCATCCTGCGCTTTTGCGGCCAGCTCCCAAAAAAGCGAGTTGTAAAATGGAGCTTCAGGGCACTGCAATTCACAAACCTGCAGAGTTATAAATGATAACTCTCGTCCACAAATATATTGAGGGAAGGCAAAGAAGAGGATTTGAAATCAAGGCAGAATTGCAGGAAACAGATTTCAGGAGGTAGATTCGAATCGCCTTTAAAGCACATGAAAAGCGGCAAAACGTTGACAATGATGCCCTTGGCCAAAAAGGGCGTATGCGTTTTTTCCTGAATATATTCAGGAAAAAACGCATACGCCCTTTTTGGCCAACAAAGCAACCTGGAAAGGCAAATCAGCGCTACAAAGAAGACTCGCTACCCATCGGTCAAAAGGGCCATGCTGAAAAAAGTCTCAAAACCAGAAATGCAGGACAGGCCATGGAGAAATGGGAGCCTTGCTATACTGATGGGCGGGATGTAAATTGCCAACAGCCACTCTGGAGAAGTGTACGGTGTGTCCTGAAACATCTAAAAAACACAGCTTAGAGAGCATAGGGCACTTCCACTCATGGGGGTATAAATTGGGAAAATGAAAAATCAGCAAGACACAAGCACCCCAAAGTTTAGGGCTGCTCTGTTGACAAGGACCTCCACTTCATTCCACCTTCAATATCCCAGGAAAGAGAAAAATGGATAAAGAAGTTGTGGTCCTTATGTACAATGGAATATCACTCAGCCATGAAATCAATGTCATAAGGCTAGTAGCAGCATGATGAGTGGATTTAGGTACGGCGATTCTAAGTGAAATAAGTCACACAGAAAAGGACACTTCTCATAAGGTATCACTTATAGAGGGAAGGTAAAAACCGTTACACTTGAACTGAATTACAAAACAGAACAGAGTCACACATGCAGAAAACACACTATGGCTGCTTAACGGGAAAAGTGAGGTGGGGTGATACATAAAACAAGGGTTTCAAATTAGCTCAGATACCGTTCCATAAACCCAATATGTAATAGACAAGACCTACTCCTTGCTCAGAGAACTGGACTCAACACGCCCTATTCACCGCACAAGAATATATCTGACTAGTAATAATCTTAAAACCTATGTATTGATATCTCTCTGTTAGTGTGTCAAGTGGGTGTAAAGCGGCATAAACACAGCAGTGAAAAGCAGCTAAACCCCATTATAAAAATAAATTACTTTTACAAACCCATGAAACAAAGACAGTAAAAGAGAGAGAAATTCTTACACAATGCGTTCAGGGGCTGTGATGCAACCTGGATTGACCATATCTAGACCCACAGCTGGATGAGACATAAGGGTGGACACTCTTGGGGCTGAGAGGTTTGGTGAGGTTGGGTGAGCAAACGCAGACCCTTTAAAGTAATACTGCGTGGTACCCATCGCATGGGTCCCAAATCTCCATGTTCAAGGGCATCTTCCTACATCGAAAACATGCATGAGAAAACAAAAAGATGGTACACCATGTGATGGGGAAAGGTTTCTAAAACGCACCTCATTTCTCTTCTCCTTGTGCCCGGGTTCGCCATTCCAGCCGCTTTACTAACAATCTCCCTACTTGGAGCATCAGCACCTTTAACCTCCTGTTCTGTACAGGTTGCAATTTGTCCTGAGGATGAACGGGTAGACGGGGAACCAGTGAGAGACTAGCTCTTGGTGTTGGGACAGGCACAGGTCACTCTATTTTCCCATCAGGAAGAAGAATTAACCACAGGCTCATCCTCCCCCCCGGAACCAGAACAGGGCCTGAAGCCATCCTGCGCTTTTGCGGCCAGCTCCCAAAAAAGCGAGTTGTAAAATGGAGCTTCAGGGCACTGCAATTCACAAACCTGCAGAGTTATAAATGATAACTCTCGTTCACAAATATATTGAGGGAAGGCAAAGAAGAGGATTTGAAATCAAGGCAGAATTGCAGGAAACAGATTTCAGGAGGTAGATTCGAATCGCCTTTAAAGCACATGAAAAGCAGCAAAACGTTGACAATGATGCCCTTGGCCAAAAAGGGCGTATGCGTTTTTTCCTGAATATATTCAGGAAAAAACGCATACGCCCTTTTTGGCCAACCAAGCAACCTGGAAAGGCAAATCAGCGCTACAAAGAAGACTCGCTACCCATCGGTCAAAAGGGCCATGCTGAAAAAAGTCTCAAAACCAGAAATGCAGGACAGGCCATGGAGAAATGGGAGCCTTGCTACACTGATGGGCGGGATGTAAATTGCCAACAGCCACTCTGGAGATGTGTACGGTGTGTCCTGAAACATCTAAAAAACACAGCTTAGAGAGCATAGGGCACTTCCACTCATGGGGGTATAAATTGGGAAAATGAAAAATCAGCAAGACACAAGCACCCAAAGTTTAGGGCTGCTCTGTTGACAAGGACCTCCACTTCATTCCACCTTCAATATCCCAGGAAAGAGAAAAATGGATAAAGAAGTTGTGGTCCTTATGTACAATGGAATATCACTCAGCCATGAAATCAATGTCATAAGGCTAGTAGCAGCATGATGAGTGGATTTAGGTACGGCGATTCTAAGTGAAATAAGTCACACAGAAAAGGACACTTCTCATAAGGTATCACTTATAGAGGGAATGTAAAAACCGTTACACTTGAACTGAATTACAAAACAGGACAGAGTCACACATGCAGAAAACAAACTATGGCTGCTTAACGGGAAAGGTGAGGTGGGGTGATACATAAAACAAGGGTTTCAAATTAGCTCAGATACCGTTCCATAAACCCAATATGTAATAGACAAGACCTACTCCTTGCTCAGAGAACTGGACTCAACACGCCCTATTCACCGCACAAGAATATATCTGACTAGTAATAATCTTAAAACCTATGTATTGATATCTCTCTCTTAGTGTGTCAAGTGGGTGTAAAGCGGCATAAACACAGCAGTGAAAAGCAGCTAAACCCCATTATAAAAATAAATTACTTTTACAAACCCATGAAACAAAGACAGTAAAAGAGAGAGAAATTCTTACACAATGCGTTCAGGGGCTGTGATGCAACCTGGATTGACCATATCTAGACCCACAGCTGGATGAGACATAAGGGTGGACACTCTTGGGGCTGAGAGGTTTGGTGAGGTTGGGTGAGCAAACGCAGACCCTTTAAAGTAATACTGCGTGGTACCCATCGCATGGGTCCCAAATCTCCATGTTCAAGGGCATCTTCCTACATCGAAAACATGCATGAGAAAACAAAAAGATGGTACACCATGTGATGGGGAAAGGTTTCTAAAACACACCTCATTTCTCTTCTCCTTGTGCCCGGGTTCGCCATTCCAGCCGCTTTACTAATAATCTCTCTACTTGGAGCATCAGCACCTTTAACCTCCTGTTCCGTACAGGTTGCAATTTGTCCTGAGGATGAACGGGTAGACGGGGAACCAGTGAGAGACTAGCTCTTGGTGTTGGGACAGGCACAGGTCACTCTATTTTCCCATCAGGAAGAAGAATTAACCACAGGCTCATCCTCCCCCCCGGAACCAGAACAGGGCCTGAAGCCATCCTGCGCTTTTGCGGCCAGCTCCCAAAAAAGCGAGTTGTAAAATTGAGCTTCAGGGCACTGCAATTCACAAACCTGCAGAGTTATAAATGATAACTCTCGTCCACAAATATATTGAGGGAAGGCAAAGAAGAGGATTTGAAATCAAGGCAGAATTGCAGGAAACAGATTTCAGGAGGTAGATTCGAATCGCCTTTAAAGCACATGAAAAGCAGCAAAAAGTTGACAATGATGCCCTTGGCCAAAAAGGGCGTATGCGTTTTTTCCTGAATATATTCAGGAAAAAACGCATACGCCCTTTTTGGCCAACCAAGCAACCTGGAAAGGCAAATCAGCGCTACAAAGAAGACTCGCTACCCATCGGTCAAAAGGGCCATGCTGAAAAAAGTCTCAAAACCAGAAATGCAGGACAGGCCATGGAGAAATGGGAGCCTTGCTACACTGATGGGCGGGATGTAAATTGCCAACAGCCACTCTGGAGAAGTGTACGGTGTGTCCTGAAACATATAAAAAACACAGCTTAGAGAGCATAGGGCACTTCCACTCATGGGGGTATAAATTGGGAAAATGAAAAATCAGCAAGACACAAGCACCCCAAAGTTTAGGGCTGCTCTGTTGACAAGGACCTCCACTTCATTCCACCTTCAATATCCCAGGAAAGAGAAAAATGGATAAAGAAGTTGTGGTCCTTATGTACAATGGAATATCACTCAGCCATGAAATCAATGTCATAAGGCTAGTAGCAGCATGATGAGTGGATTTAGGTACGGCGATTCTAAGTGAAATAAGTCACACAGAAAAGGATACTTCTCATAAGGTATCACTTATAGAGGGAATGTAAAAACCGTTACACTTGAACTGAATTACAAAACAGAACAGAGTCACACATGCAGAAAACACACTATGGCTGCTTAACGGGAAAGGTGAGGTGGGGTGATACATAAAACAAGGGTTTCCAATTAGCTCAGATACCGTTCCATAAACCCAATATGTAATAGACAAGACCTACTCCTTGCTCAGAGAACTGGACTCAACACGCCCTATTCACCGCACAAGAATATATCTGACTAGTAATAATCTTAAAACCTATGTATTGATATCTCTCTCTTAGTGTGTCAAGTGGGTGTAAAGCGGCATAAACACAGCAGTGAAAAGCAGCTAAACCCCATTATAAAAATAAATTACTTTGAAAAACCCATGAAACAAAGACAGTAAAAGAGAGAGAAATTCTTACACAATGCGTTCAGGGGCTGTGATGCAGCCTGGATTGACCATATCTAGACCCACAGCTGGATGAGACATAAGGGTGGACACTCTTGGGGCTGAGAGGTTTGGTGAGGTTGGGTGAGCAAACGCAGACCCTTTAAAGTAATACTGCGTGGTACCCATCGCATGGGTCCCAAATCTCCATGTTCAAGGGCATCTTCCTACATCGAAAACATGCATGAGAAAACAAAAAGATGGTACACCATGTGATGGGGAAAGGTTTCTAATACGCACCTCATTTCTCTTCTCCTTGTGCCCGGGTTCGCCATTACAGCCGCTTTACTAACAATCTCCCTACTTGGAGCATCAGCACCTTTAACCTCCTGTTCTGTACAGGTTGCAATTTGTCCTGAGGATGAACGGGTAGACGGGGAACCAGTGAGAGACTAGCTCTTGGTGTTGGGACAGGCACAGGTCACTCTATTTTCCCATCAGGAAGAAGAATGAACCACAGGCTCATCCTCCCCCCCGGAACCGGAACAGGGCCTGAAGCCATCCTGCACTTTTGCGGCCAGCTCCCAAAAAAGCGAGTTGTAAAATGGAGCTTCAGGGCACTGCAATTCACAAACCTGCAGAGTTATAAATGATAACTCTCGTCCACAAATATATTGAGGGAAGGCAAAGAAGAGGATTTGAAATCAAGGCAGAATTGCAGGAAACAGATTTCAGGAGGTAGATTCGAATCGCCTTTAAAGCACATGAAAAGCGGCAAAACGTTGACAATGATGCCCTTGGCCAAAAAGGGCGTATGCGTTTTTTCCTGAATATATTCAGGAAAAAACGCATACGCCCTTTTTGGCCAACAAAGCAACCTGGAAAGGCAAATCAGCGCTACAAAGAAGACTCGCTACCCATCGGTCAAAAGGGCCATGCTGAAAAAAGTCTCAAAACCAGAAATGCAGGACAGGCCATGGAGAAATGGGAGCCTTGCTACACTGATGGGCGGGATGTAAATTGCCAACAGCCACTCTGGAGAAGAGTAAGGTGTGTCCTGAAACATCTAAAAAACACAGCTTAGAGAGCATAGGGCACTTCCACTCATGGGGGTATAAATTGGGAAAATGAAAAATCAGCAAGACACAAGCACCCCAAAGTTTAGGGCTGCTCTGTTGACAAGGACCTCCACTTCATTCCACCTTCAATATCCCAGGAAAGAGAAAAATGGATAAAGTAGTTGTGGTCCTTATGTACAATGGAATATCACTCAGCCATGAAATCAATGTCATAAGGCTAGTAGCAGCATGATGAGTGGATTTAGGTACGGCGATTCTAAGTGAAATAAGTCACACAGAAAAGGACACTTCTCATAAGGTATCACTTATAGAGGGAATGTAAAAACCGTTACACTTGAACTGAATTACAAAACAGAACAGAGTCACACATGCAGAAAACACACTATGGCTGCTTAACGGGAAAAGTGAGGTGGGGTGATACATAAAACAAGGGTTTCAAATTAGCTCAGATACCGTTCCATAAACCCAATATGTAATAGACAAGACCTACTCCTTGCTCAGAGAACTGGACTCAACACGCCCTATTCACCGCACAAGAATATATCTGACTAGTAATAATCTTAAAACCTATGTATTGATATCTCTCTCTTAGTGTGTCAAGTGGGTGTAAAGCGGCATAAACACAGCAGTGAAAAGCAGCTAAACCCCATTATAAAAATAAATTACTTTGAAAAACCCATGAAACAAAGACAGTGAAAGAGAGCGAAATTCTTACACAATGCGTTCAGGGGCTGTGATGCAACCTGGATTGACCATATCTAGACCCACAGCTGGATGAGACATAAGGGTGGACACTCTTGGGGCTGAGAGGTTTGGTGAGGTTGGGTGAGCAAACGCAGACCCTTTAAAGTAATACTGCGTGGTACCCATCGCATGGGTCCCAAATCTCCATGTTCAAGGGCATCTTCCTACATCGAAAACATGCATGAGAAAACAAAAAGATGGTACACCATGTGATGGGGAAAGGTTTCTAATACGCACCTCATTTCTCTTCTCCTTGTGCCCGGGTTCGCCATTCCAGCCGCTTTACTAACAATCTCCCTACTTGGAGCATCAGCACCTTTAACCTCCTGTTCTGTACAGGTTGCAATTTGTCCTGAGGATGAACGGGTAGACGGGGAACCAGTGAGAGACTAGCTCTTGGTGTTGGGACAGGCACAGGTCACTCTATTTTCCCATCAGGAAGAAGAATGAACCACAGGCTCATCCTCCCCCCCGGAACCGGAACAGGGCCTGAAGCCATCCTGCGCTTTTGCGGCCAGCTCCCAAAAAAGCGAGTTGTAAAATGGAGCTTCAGGGCACTGCAATTCACAAACCTGCAGAGTTATAAATGATAACTCTCGTCCACAAATATATTGAGGGAAGGCAAAGAAGAGGATTTGAAATCAAGGCAGAATTGCAGGAAACAGATTTCAGGAGGTAGATTCGAATCGCCTTTAAAGCACATGAAAAGCGGCAAAACGTTGACAATGATGCCCTTGGCCAAAAAGGGCGTATGCGTTTTTTCCTGAATATATTCAGGAAAAAACGCATACGCCCTTTTTGGCCAACAAAGCAACCTGGAAAGGCAAATCAGCGCTACAAAGAAGACTCGCTACCCATCGGTCAAAAGGGCCATGCTGAAAAAAGTCTCAAAACCAGAAATGCAGGACAGGCCATGGAGAAATGGGAGCCTTGCTACACTGATGGGCGGGATGTAAATTGCCAACAGCCACTCTGGAGAAGTGTACGGTGTGTCCTGAAACATCTAAAAAACACAGCTTAGAGAGCATAGGGCACTTCCACTCATGGGGGTATAAATTGGGAAAATGAAAAATCAGCAAGACACAAGCACCCCAAAGTTTAGGGCTGCTCTGTTGACAAGGACCTCCACTTCATTCCACCTTCAATATCCCAGGAAAGAGAAAAATGGATAAAGAAGTTGTGGTCCTTATGTACAATGGAATATCACTCAGCCATGAAATCAATGTCATAAGGCTAGTAGCAGCATGATGAGTGGATTTAGGTACGGCGATTCTAAGTGAAATAAGTCACACAGAAAAGGACACTTCTCATAAGGTATCACTTATAGAGGGAATGTAAAAACCGTTACACTTGAACTGAATTACAAAACAGAACAGAGTCACACATGCAGAAAACACACTATGGCTGCTTAACGGGAAAAGTGAGGTGGGGTGATACATAAAACAAGGGTTTCAAATTAGCTCAGATACCGTTCCATAAACCCAATATGTAATAGACAAGACCTACTCCTTGCTCAGAGAACTGGACTCAACACGCCCTATTCACCGCACAAGAATATATCTGACTAGTAATAATCTTAAAACCTATGTATTGATATCTCTCTGTTAGTGTGTCAAGTGGGTGTAAAGCGGCATAAACACAGCAGTGAAAAGCAGCTAAACCCCATTATAAAAATAAATTACTTTGAAAAACCCATGAAACAAAGACAGTGAAAGAGAGCGAAATTCTTACACAATGCGTTCAGGGGCTGTGATGCAACCTGGATTGACCATATCTAGACCCACAGCTGGATGAGACATAAGGGTGGACACTCTTGGGGCTGAGAGGTTTGGTGAGGTTGGGTGAGCAAACGCAGACCCTTTAAAGTAATACTGCGTGGTACCCATCGCATGGGTCCCAAATCTCCATGTTCAAGGGCATCTTCCTACATCGAAAACATGCATGAGAAAACAAAAAGATGGTACACCATGTGATGGGGAAAGGTTTCTAATACGCACCTCATTTCTCTTCTCCTTGTGCCCGGGTTCGCCATTCCAGCCGCTTTACTAACAATCTCCCTACTTGGAGCATCAGCACCTTTAACCTCCTGTTCTGTACAGGTTGCAATTTGTCCTGAGGATGAACGGGTAGACGGGGAACCAGTGAGAGACTAGCTCTTGGTGTTGGGACAGGCACAGGTCACTCTATTTTCCCATCAGGAAGAAGAATGAACCACAGGCTCATCCTCCCCCCCGGAACCGGAACAGGGCCTGAAGCCATCCTGCGCTTTTGCGGCCAGCTCCCAAAAAAGCGAGTTGTAAAATGGAGCTTCAGGGCACTGCAATTCACAAACCTGCAGAGTTATAAATGATAACTCTCGTCCACAAATATATTGAGGGAAGGCAAAGAAGAGGATTTGAAATCAAGGCAGAATTGCAGGAAACAGATTTCAGGAGGTAGATTCGAATCGCCTTTAAAGCACATGAAAAGCAGCAAAACGTTGACAATGATGCCCTTGGCCAAAAAGGGCGTATGCGTTTTTTCCTGAATATATTCAGGAAAAAACGCATACGCCCTTTTTGGCCAACAAAGCAACCTGGAAAGGCAAATCAGCGCTACAAAGAAGACTCGCTACCCATCGGTCAAAAGGGCCATGCTGAAAAAAGTCTCAAAACCAGAAATGCAGGACAGGCCATGGAGAAATGGGAGCCTTGCTACACTGATGGGCGGGATGTAAATTGCCAACAGCCACTCTGGAGAAGTGTACGGTGTGTCCTGAAACATCTAAAAAACACAGCTTAGAGAGCATAGGGCACTTCCACTCATGGGGGTATAAATTGGGAAAATGAAAAATCAGCAAGACACAAGCACCCCAAAGTTTAGGGCTGCTCTGTTGACAAGGACCTCCACTTCATTCCACCTTCAATATCCCAGGAAAGAGAAAAATGGATAAAGAAGTTGTGGTCCTTATGTACAATGGAATATCACTCAGCCATGAAATCAATGTCATAAGGCTAGTAGCAGCATGATGAGTGGATTTAGGTACGGCGATTCTAAGTGAAATAAGTCACACAGAAAAGGACACTTCTCATAAGGTATCACTTATAGAGGGAAGGTAAAAACCGTTACACTTGAACTGAATTACAAAACAGAACAGAGTCACACATGCAGAAAACACACTATGGCTGCTTAACGGGAAAAGTGAGGTGGGGTGATACATAAAACAAGGGTTTCAAATTAGCTCAGATACCGTTCCATAAACCCAATATGTAATAGACAAGACCTACTCCTTGCTCAGAGAACTGGACTCAACACGCCCTATTCACCGCACAAGAATATATCTGACTAGTAATAATCTTAAAACCTATGTATTGATATCTCTCTCTTAGTGTGTCAAGTGGGTGTAAAGCGGCATAAACACAGCAGTGAAAAGCAGCTAAACCCCATTATAAAAATAAATTACTTTGAAAAACCCATGAAACAAAGACAGTGAAAGAGAGCGAAATTCTTACACAATGCGTTCAGGGGCTGTGATGCAACCTGGATTGACCATATCTAGACCCACAGCTGGATGAGACATAAGGGTGGACACTCTTGGGGCTGAGAGGTTTGGTGAGGTTGGGTGAGCAAACGCAGACCCTTTAAAGTAATACTGCGTGGTACCCATCGCATGGGTCCCAAATCTCCAGGTTCAAGGGCATCTTCCTACATCGAAAACATGCATGAGAAAACAAAAAGATGGTACACCATGTGATGGGGAAAGGTTTCTAATACGCACCTCATTTCTCTTCTCCTTGTGCCCGGGTTCGCCATTCCAGCCGCTTTACTAACAATCTCCCTACTTGGAGCATCAGCACCTTTAACCTCCTGTTCTGTACAGGTTGCAATTTGTCCTGAGGATGAACGGGTAGACGGGGAACCAGTGAGAGACTAGCTCTTGGTGTTGGGACAGGCACAGGTCACTCTATTTTCCCATCAGGAAGAAGAATGAACCACAGGCTCATCCTCCCCCCCGGAACCGGAACAGGGCCTGAAGCCATCCTGCGCTTTTGCGGCCAGCTCCCAAAAAAGCGAGTTGTAAAATGGAGCTTCAGGGCACTGCAATTCACAAACCTGCAGAGTTATAAATGATAACTCTCGTCCACAAATATATTGAGGGAAGGCAAAGAAGAGGATTTGAAATCAAGGCAGAATTGCAGGAAACAGATTTCAGGAGGTAGATTCGAATCGCCTTTAAAGCACATGAAAAGCGGCAAAACGTTGACAATGATGCCCTTGGCCAAAAAGGGCGTATGCGTTTTTTCCTGAATATATTCAGGAAAAAACGCATACGCCCTTTTTGGCCAACAAAGCAACCTGGAAAGGCAAATCAGCGCTACAAAGAAGACTCGCTACCCATCGGTCAAAAGGGCCATGCTGAAAAAAGTCTCAAAACCAGAAATGCAGGACAGGCCATGGAGAAATGGGAGCCTTGCTACACTGATGGGCGGGATGTAAATTGCCAACAGCCACTCTGGAGAAGTGTACGGTGTGTCCTGAAACATCTAAAAAACACAGCTTAGAGAGCATAGGGCACTTCCACTCATGGGGGTATAAATTGGGAAAATGAAAAATCAGCAAGACACAAGCACCCCAAAGTTTAGGGCTGCTCTGTTGACAAGGACCTCCACTTCATTCCACCTTCAATATCCCAGGAAAGAGAAAAATGGATAAAGAAGTTGTGGTCCTTATGTACAATGGAATATCACTCAGCCATGAAATCAATGTCATAAGGGTAGTAGCAGCATGATGAGTGGATTTAGGTACGGCGATTCTAAGTGAAATAAGTCACACAGAAAAGGACACTTCTCATAAGGTATCACTTATAGAGGGAATGTAAAAACCGTTACACTTGAACTGAATTACAAAACAGAACAGAGTCACACATGCAGAAAACACACTATGGCTGCTTAACGGGAAAAGTGAGGTGGGGTGATACATAAAACAAGGGTTTCAAATTAGCTCAGATACCGTTCCATAAACCCAATATGTAATAGACAAGACCTACTCCTTGCTCAGAGAACTGGACTCAACACGCCCTATTCACCGCACAAGAATATATCTGACTAGTAATAATCTTAAAACCTATGTATTGATATCTCTCTCTTAGTGTGTCAAGTGGGTGTAAAGCGGCATAAACACAGCAGTGAAAAGCAGCTAAACCCCATTATAAAAATAAATTACTTTGAAAAACCCATGAAACAAAGACAGTGAAAGAGAGCGAAATTCTTACACAATGCGTTCAGGGGCTGTGATGCAACCTGGATTGACCATATCTAGACCCACAGCTGGATGAGACATAAGGGTGGACACTCTTGGGGCTGAGAGGTTTGGTGAGGTTGGGTGAGCAAACGCAGACCCTTTAAAGTAATACTGCGTGGTACCCATCGCATGGGTCCCAAATCTCCATGTTCAAGGGCATCTTCCTACATCGAAAACATGCATGAGAAAACAAAAAGATGGTACACCATGTGATGGGGAAAGGTTTCTAATACGCACCTCATTTCTCTTCTCCTTGTGCCCGGGTTCGCCATTCCAGCCGCTTTACTAACAATCTCCCTACTTGGAGCATCAGCACCTTTAACCTCCTGTTCTGTACAGGTTGCAATTTGTCCTGAGGATGAACGGGTAGACGGGGAACCAGTGAGAGACTAGCTCTTGGTGTTGGGACAGGCACAGGTCACTCTATTTTCCCATCAGGAAGAAGAATGAACCACAGGCTCATCCTCCCCCCCGGAACCGGAACAGGGCCTGAAGCCATCCTGCGCTTTTGCGGCCAGCTCCCAAAAAAGCGAGTTGTAAAATGGAGCTTCAGGGCACTGCAATTCACAAACCTGCAGAGTTATAAATGATAACTCTCGTCCACAAATATATTGAGGGAAGGCAAAGAAGAGGATTTGAAATCAAGGCAGAATTGCAGGAAACAGATTTCAGGAGGTAGATTCGAATCGCCTTTAAAGCACATGAAAAGCGGCAAAACGTTGACAATGATGCCCTTGGCCAAAAAGGGCGTATGCGTTTTTTCCTGAATATATTCAGGAAAAAACGCATACGCCCTTTTTGGCCAACCAAGCAACCTGGAAAGGCAAATCAGCGCTACAAAGAAGACTCGCTACCCATCGGTCAAAAGGGCCATGCTGAAAAAAGTCTCAAAACCAGAAATGCAGGACAGGCCATGGAGAAATGGGAGCCTTGCTATACTGATGGGCGGGATGTAAATTGCCAACAGCCACTCTGGAGAAGTGTACGGTGTGTCCTGAAACATCTAAAAAACACAGCTTAGAGAGCATAGGGCACTTCCACTCATGGGGGTATAAATTGGGAAAATGAAAAATCAGCAAGACACAAGCACCCCAAAGTTTAGGGCTGCTCTGTTGACAAGGACCTCCACTTCATTCCACCTTCAATATCCCAGGAAAGAGAAAAATGGATAAAGAAGTTGTGGTCCTTATGTACAATGGAATATCACTCAGCCATGAAATCAATGTCATAAGGCTAGTAGCAGCATGATGAGTGGATTTAGGTACGGCGATTCTAAGTGAAATAAGTCACACAGAAAAGGACACTTCTCATAAGGTATCACTTATAGAGGGAATGTAAAAACCGTTACACTTGAACTGAATTACAAAACAGAACAGAGTCACACATGCAGAAAACACACTATGGCTGCTTAACGGGAAAAGTGAGGTGGGGTGATACATAAAACAAGGGTTTCAAATTAGCTCAGATACCGTTCCATAAACCCAATATGTAATAGACAAGACCTACTCCTTGCTCAGAGAACTGGACTCAACACGCCCTATTCACCGCACAAGAATATATCTGACTAGTAATAATCTTAAAACCTATGTATTGATATCTCTCTCTTAGTGTGTCAAGTGGGTGTAAAGCGGCATAAACACAGCAGTGAAAAGCAGCTAAACCCCATTATAAAAATAAATTACTTTTACAAACCCATGAAACAAAGACAGTAAAAGAGAGAGAAATTCTTACACAATGCGTTCAGGGGCTGTGATGCAACCTGGATTGACCATATCTAGACCCACAGCTGGATGAGACATAAGGGTGGACACTCTTGGGGCTGAGAGGTTTGGTGAGGTTGGGTGAGCAAACGCAGACCCTTTAAAGTAATACTGCGTGGTACCCATCGCATGGGTCCCAAATCTCCATGTTCAAGGGCATCTTCCTACATCGAAAACATGCATGAGAAAACAAAAAGATGGTACACCATGTGATGGGGAAAGGTTTCTAAAACGCACCTCATTTCTCTTCTCCTTGTGCCCGGGTTCGCCATTCCAGCCGCTTTACTAACAATCTCCCTACTTGGAGCATCAGCACCTTTAACCTCCTGTTCTGTACAGGTTGCAATTTGTCCTGAGGATGAACGGGTAGACGGGGAACCAGTGAGAGACTAGCTCTTGGTGTTGGGACAGGCACAGGTCACTCTATTTTCCCATCAGGAAGAAGAATTAACCACAGGCTCATCCTCCCCCCCGGAACCAGAACAGGGCCTGAAGCCATCCTGCGCTTTTGCGGCCAGCTCCCAAAAAAGCGAGTTGTAAAATGGAGCTTCAGGGCACTGCAATTCACAAACCTGCAGAGTTATAAATGATAACTCTCGTCCACAAATATATTGAGGGAAGGCAAAGAAGAGGATTTGAAATCAAGGCAGAATTGCAGGAAACAGATTTCAGGAGGTAGATTCGAATCGCCTTTAAAGCACATGAAAAGCAGCAAAACGTTGACAATGATGCCCTTGGCCAAAAAGGGCGTATGCGTTTTTTCCTGAATATATTCAGGAAAAAACGCATACGCCCTTTTTGGCCAACCAAGCAACCTGGAAAGGCAAATCAGCGCTACAAAGAAGACTCGCTACCCATCGGTCAAAAGGGCCATGCTGAAAAAAGTCTCAAAACCAGAAATGCAGGACAGGCCATGGAGAAATGGGAGCCTTGCTACACTGATGGGCGGGATGTAAATTGCCAACAGCCACTCTGGAGAAGTGTACGGTGTGTCCTGAAACATCTAAAAAACACAGCTTAGAGAGCATAGGGCACTTCCACTCATGGGGGTATAAATTGGGAAAATGAAAAATCAGCAAGACACAAGCACCCAAAGTTTAGGGCTGCTCTGTTGACAAGGACCTCCACTTCATTCCACCTTCAATATCCCAGGAAAGAGAAAAATGGATAAAGAAGTTGTGGTCCTTATGTACAATGGAATATCACTCAGCCATGAAATCAATGTCATAAGGCTAGTAGCAGCATGATGAGTGGATTTAGGTACGGCGATTCTAAGTGAAATAAGTCACACAGAAAAGGACACTTCTCATAAGGTATCACTTATAGAGGGAATGTAAAAACCGTTACACTTGAACTGAATTACAAAACAGGACAGAGTCACACATGCAGAAAACAAACTATGGCTGCTTAACGGGAAAGGTGAGGTGGGGTGATACATAAAACAAGGGTTTCAAATTAGCTCAGATACCGTTCCATAAACCCAATATGTAATAGACAAGACCTACTCCTTGCTCAGAGAACTGGACTCAACACGCCCTATTCACCGCACAAGAATATATCTGACTAGTAATAATCTTAAAACCTATGTATTGATATCTCTCTGTTAGTGTGTCAAGTGGGTGTAAAGCGGCATAAACACAGCAGTGAAAAGCAGCTAAACCCCATTATAAAAATAAATTACTTTGAAAAACCCATGAAACAAAGACAGTGAAAGAGAGCGAAATTCTTACACAATGCGTTCAGGGGCTGTGATGCAACCTGGATTGACCATATCTAGACCCACAGCTGGATGAGACATAAGGGTGGACACTCTTGGGGCTGAGAGGTTTGGTGAGGTTGGGTGAGCAAACGCAGACCCTTTAAAGTAATACTGCGTGGTACCCATCGCATGGGTCCCAAATCTCCATGTTCAAGGGCATCTTCCTACATCGAAAACATGCATGAGAAAACAAAAAGATGGTACACCATGTGATGGGGAAAGGTTTCTAATACGCACCTCATTTCTCTTCTCCTTGTGCCCGGGTTCGCCATTCCAGCCGCTTTACTAACAATCTCCCTACTTGGAGCATCAGCACCTTTAACCTCCTGTTCTGTACAGGTTGCAATTTGTCCTGAGGATGAACGGGTAGACGGGGAACCAGTGAGAGACTAGCTCTTGGTGTTGGGACAGGCACAGGTCACTCTATTTTCCCATCAGGAAGAAGAATGAACCACAGGCTCATCCTCCCCCCCGGAACCGGAACAGGGCCTGAAGCCATCCTGCGCTTTTGCGGCCAGCTCCCAAAAAAGCGAGTTGTAAAATGGAGCTTCAGGGCACTGCAATTCACAAACCTGCAGAGTTATAAATGATAACTCTCGTCCACAAATATATTGAGGGAAGGCAAAGAAGAGGATTTGAAATCAAGGCAGAATTGCAGGAAACAGATTTCAGGAGGTAGATTCGAATCGCCTTTAAAGCACATGAAAAGCGGCAAAACGTTGACAATGATGCCCTTGGCCAAAAAGGGCGTATGCGTTTTGTCCTGAATATATTCAGGAAAAAACGCATACGCCCTTTTTGGCCAACAAAGCAACCTGGAAAGGCAAATCAGCGCTACAAAGAAGACTCGCTACCCATCGGTCAAAAGGGCCATGCTGAAAAAAGTCTCAAAACCAGAAATGCAGGACAGGCCATGGAGAAATGGGAGCCTTGCTACACTGATGGGCGGGATGTAAATTGCCAACAGCCACTCTGGAGAAGTGTACGGTGTGTCCTGAAACATCTAAACAACACAGCTTAGAGAGCATAGGGCACTTCCACTCATGGGGGTATAAATTGGGAAAATGAAAAATCAGCAAGACACAAGCACCCCAAAGTTTAGGGCTGCTCTGTTGACAAGGACCTCCACTTCATTCCACCTTCAATATCCCAGGAAAGAGAAAAATGGATAAAGAAGTTGTGGTCCTTATGTACAATGGAATATCACTCAGCCATGAAATCAATGTCATAAGGCTAGTAGCAGCATGATGAGTGGATTTAGGTACGGCGATTCTAAGTGAAATAAGTCACACAGAAAAGGACACTTCTCATAAGGTATCACTTATAGAGGGAAGGTAAAAACCGTTACACTTGAACTGAATTACAAAACAGAACAGAGTCACACATGCAGAAAACACACTATGGCTGCTTAACGGGAAAAGTGAGGTGGGGTGATACATAAAACAAGGGTTTCAAATTAGCTCAGATACCGTTCCATAAACCCAATATGTAATAGACAAGACCTACTCCTTGCTCAGAGAACTGGACTCAACACGCCCTATTCACCGCACAAGAATATATCTGACTAGTAATAATCTTAAAACCTATGTATTGATATCTCTCTCTTAGTGTGTCAAGTGGGTGTAAAGCGGCATAAACACAGCAGTGAAAAGCAGCTAAACCCCATTATAAAAATAAATTACTTTGAAAAACCCATGAAACAAAGACAGTGAAAGAGAGCGAAATTCTTACACAATGCGTTCAGGGGCTGTGATGCAACCTGGATTGACCATATCTAGACCCACAGCTGGATGAGACATAAGGGTGGACACTCTTGGGGCTGAGAGGTTTGGTGAGGTTGGGTGAGCAAACGCAGACCCTTTAAAGTAATACTGCGTGGTACCCATCGCATGGGTCCCAAATCTCCAGGTTCAAGGGCATCTTCCTACATCGAAAACATGCATGAGAAAACAAAAAGATGGTACACCATGTGATGGGGAAAGGTTTCTAATACGCACCTCATTTCTCTTCTCCTTGTGCCCGTGTTCGGCATTCCAGCCGCTTTACTAACAATCTCCCTACTTGGAGCATCAGCACCTTTAACCTCCTGTTCTGTACAGGTTGCAATTTGTCCTGAGGATGAACGGGTAGACGGGGAACCAGTGAGAGACTAGCTCTTGGTGTTGGGACAGGCACAGGTCACTCTATTTTCCCATCAGGAAGAAGAATGAACCACAGGCTCATCCTCCCCCCCGGAACCGGAACAGGGCCTGAAGCCATCCTGCGCTTTTGCGGCCAGCTCCCAAAAAAGCGAGTTGTAAAATGGAGCTTCAGGGCACTGCAATTCACAAACCTGCAGAGTTATAAATGATAACTCTCGTCCACAAATATATTGAGGGAAGGCAAAGAAGAGGATTTGAAATCAAGGCAGAATTGCAGGAAACAGATTTCAGGAGGTAGATTCGAATCGCCTTTAAAGCACATGAAAAGCGGCAAAACGTTGACAATGATGCCCTTGGCCAAAAAGGGCGTATGCGTTTTTTCCTGAATATATTCAGGAAAAAACGCATACGCCCTTTTTGGCCAACAAAGCAACCTGGAAAGGCAAATCAGCGCTACAAAGAAGACTCGCTACCCATCGGTCAAAAGGGCCATGCTGAAAAAAGTCTCAAAACCAGAAATGCAGGACAGGCCATGGAGAAATGGGAGCCTTGCTACACTGATGGGCGGGATGTAAATTGCCAACAGCCACTCTGGAGAAGTGTACGGTGTGTCCTGAAACATCTAAAAAACACAGCTTAGAGAGCATAGGGCACTTCCACTCATGGGGGTATAAATTGGGAAAATGAAAAATCAGCAAGACACAAGCACCCCAAAGTTTAGGGCTGCTCTGTTGACAAGGACCTCCACTTCATTCCACCTTCAATATCCCAGGAAAGAGAAAAATGGATAAAGAAGTTGTGGTCCTTATGTACAATGGAATATCACTCAGCCATGAAATCAATGTCATAAGGCTAGTAGCAGCATGATGAGTGGATTTAGGTACGGCGATTCTAAGTGAAATAAGTCACACAGAAAAGGACACTTCTCATAAGGTATCACTTATAGAGGGAATGTAAAAACCGTTACACTTGAACTGAATTACAAAACAGAACAGAGTCACACATGCAGAAAACACACTATGGCTGCTTAACGGGAAAAGTGAGGTGGGGTGATACATAAAACAAGGGTTTCAAATTAGCTCAGATACCGTTCCATAAACCCAATATGTAATAGACAAGACCTACTCCTTGCTCAGAGAACTGGACTCAACACGCCCTATTCACCGCACAAGAATATATCTGACTAGTAATAATCTTAAAACCTATGTATTGATATCTCTCTCTTAGTGTGTCAAGTGGGTGTAAAGCGGCATAAACACAGCAGTGAAAAGCAGCTAAACCCCATTATAAAAATAAATTACTTTGAAAAACCCATGAAACAAAGACAGTGAAAGAGAGCGAAATTCTTACACAATGCGTTCAGGGGCTGTGATGCAACCTGGATTGACCATATCTAGACCCACAGCTGGATGAGACATAAGGGTGGACACTCTTGGGGCTGAGAGGTTTGGTGAGGTTGGGTGAGCAAACGCAGACCCTTTAAAGTAATACTGCGTGGTACCCATCGCATGGGTCCCAAATCTCCATGTTCAAGGGCATCTTCCTACATCGAAAACATGCATGAGAAAACAAAAAGATGGTACACCATGTGATGGGGAAAGGTTTCTAATACGCACCTCATTTCTCTTCTCCTTGTGCCCGGGTTCGCCATTCCAGCCGCTTTACTAACAATCTCCCTACTTGGAGCATCAGCACCTTTAACCTCCTGTTCTGTACAGGTTGCAATTTGTCCTGAGGATGAACGGGTAGACGGGGAACCAGTGAGAGACTAGCTCTTGGTGTTGGGACAGGCACAGGTCACTCTATTTTCCCATCAGGAAGAAGAATGAACCACAGGCTCATCCTCCCCCCCGGAACCAGAACAGGGCCTGAAGCCATCCTGCGCTTTTGCGGCCAGCTCCCAAAAAAGCGAGTTGTAAAATGGAGCTTCAGGGCACTGCAATTCACAAACCTGCAGAGTTATAAATGATAACTCTCGTCCACAAATATATTGAGGGAAGGCAAAGAAGAGGATTTGAAATCAAGGCAGAATTGCAGGAAACAGATTTCAGGAGGTAGATTCGAATCGCCTTTAAAGCACATGAAAAGCGGCAAAACGTTGACAATGATGCCCTTGGCCAAAAAGGGCGTATGCGTTTTTTCCTGAATATATTCAGGAAAAAACGCATACGCCCTTTTTGGCCAACAAAGCAACCTGGAAAGGCAAATCAGGGCTACAAAGAAGACTCGCTACCCATCGGTCAAAAGGGCCATGCTGAAAAAAGTCTCAAAACCAGAAATGCAGGACAGGCCATGGAGAAATGGGAGCCTTGCTACACTGATGGGCGGGATGTAAATTGCCAACAGCCACTCTGGAGAAGTGTACGGTGTGTCCTGAAACATCTAAAAAACACAGCTTAGAGAGCATAGGGCACTTCCACTCATGGGGGTATAAATTGGGAAAATGAAAAATCAGCAAGACACAAGCACCCCAAAGTTTAGGGCTGCTCTGTTGACAAGGACCTCCACTTCATTCCACCTTCAATATCCCAGGAAAGAGAAAAATGGATAAAGAAGTTGTGGTCCTTATGTACAATGGAATATCACTCAGCCATGAAATCAATGTCATAAGGCTAGTAGCAGCATGATGAGTGGATTTAGGTACGGCGAAACTAAGTGAAATAAGTCACACAGAAAAGGACACTTCTCATAAGGTATCACTTATAGAGGGAATGTAAAAACCGTTACACTTGAACTGAATTACAAAACAGAACAGAGTCACACATGCAGAAAACACACTATGGCTGCTTAACGGGAAAAGTGAGGTGGGGTGATACATAAAACAAGGGTTTCAAATTAGCTCAGATACCGTTCCATAAACCCAATATGTAATAGACAAGACCTACTCCTTGCTCAGAGAACTGGACTCAACACGCCCTATTCACCGCACAAGAATATATCTGACTAGTAATAATCTTAAAACCTATGTATTGATATCTCTCTGTTAGTGTGTCAAGTGGGTGTAAAGCGGCATAAACACAGCAGTGAAAAGCAGCTAAACCCCATTATAAAAATAAATTACTTTGGAAAACCCATGAAACAAAGACAGTGAAAGAGAGCGAAATTCTTACACAATGCGTTCAGGGGCTGTGATGCAACCTGGATTGACCATATCTAGACCCACAGCTGGATGAGACATAAGGGTGGACACTCTTGGGGCTGAGAGGTTTGGTGAGGTTGGGTGAGCAAACGCAGACCCTTTAAAGTAATACTGCGTGGTACCCATCGCATGGGTCCCAAATCTCCATGTTCAAGGGCATCTTCCTACATCGAAAACATGCATGAGAAAACAAAAAGATGGTACACCATGTGATGGGGAAAGGTTTCTAATACGCACCTCATTTCTCTTCTCCTTGTGCCCGGGTTCGCCATTCCAGCCGCTTTACTAACAATCTCCCTACTTGGAGCATCAGCACCTTTAACCTCCTGTTCTGTACAGGTTGCAATTTGTCCTGAGGATGAACGGGTAGACGGGGAACCAGTGAGAGACTAGCTCTTGGTGTTGGGACAGGCACAGGTCACTCTATTTTCCCATCAGGAAGAAGAATGAACCACAGGCTCATCCTCCCCCCCGGAACCGGAACAGGGCCTGAAGCCATCCTGCGCTTTTGCGGCCAGCTCCCAAAAAAGCGAGTTGTAAAATGGAGCTTCAGGGCACTGCAATTCACAAACCTGCAGAGTTATAAATGATAACTCTCGTCCACAAATATATTGAGGGAAGGCAAAGAAGAGGATTTGAAATCAAGGCAGAATTGCAGGAAACAGATTTCAGGAGGTAGATTCGAATCGCCTTTAAAGCACATGAAAAGCGGCAAAACGTTGACAATGATGCCCTTGGCCAAAAAGGGCGTATGCGTTTTTTCCTGAATATATTCAGGAAAAAACGCATACGCCCTTTTTGGCCAACAAAGCAACCTGGAAAGGCAAATCAGCGCTACAAAGAAGACTCGCTACCCATCGGTCAAAAGGGCCATGCTGAAAAAAGTCTCAAAACCAGAAATGCAGGACAGGCCATGGAGAAATGGGAGCCTTGCTACACTGATGGGCGGGATGTAAATTGCCAACAGCCACTCTGGAGAAGAGTACGGTGTGTCCTGAAACATCTAAAAAACACAGCTTAGAGAGCATAGGGCACTTCCACTCATGGGGGTATAAATTGGGAAAATGAAAAATCAGCAAGACACAAGCACCCCAAAGTTTAGGGCTGCTCTGTTGACAAGGACCTCCACTTCATTCCACCTTCAATATCCCAGGAAAGAGAAAAATGGATAAAGTAGTTGTGGTCCTTATGTACAATGGAATATCACTCAGCCATGAAATCAATGTCATAAGGCTAGTAGCAGCATGATGAGTGGATTTAGGTACGGCGATTCTAAGTGAAATAAGTCACACAGAAAAGGACACTTCTCATAAGGTATCACTTATAGAGGGAATGTAAAAACCGTTACACTTGAACTGAATTACAAAACAGAACAGAGTCACACATGCAGAAAACACACTATGGCTGCTTAACGGGAAAAGTGAGGTGGGGTGATACATAAAACAAGGGTTTCAAATTAGCTCAGATACCGTTCCATAAACCCAATATGTAATAGACAAGACCTACTCCTTGCTCAGAGAACTGGACTCAACACGCCCTATTCACCGCACAAGAATATATCTGACTAGTAATAATCTTAAAACCTATGTATTGATATCTCTCTGTTAGTGTGTCAAGTGGGTGTAAAGCGGCATAAACACAGCAGTGAAAAGCAGCTAAACCCCATTATAAAAATAAATTACTTTGAAAAACCCATGAAACAAAGACAGTGAAAGAGAGCGAAATTCTTACACAATGCGTTCAGGGGCTGTGATGCAACCTGGATTGACCATATCTAGACCCACAGCTGGATGAGACATAAGGGTGGACACTCTTGGGGCTGAGAGGTTTGGTGAGGTTGGGTGAGCAAACGCAGACCCTTTAAAGTAATACTGCGTGGTACCCATCGCATGGGTCCCAAATCTCCATGTTCAAGGGCATCTTCCTACATCGAAAACATGCATGAGAAAACAAAAAGATGGTACACCATGTGATGGGGAAAGGTTTCTAATACGCACCTCATTTCTCTTCTCCTTGTGCCCGGGTTCGCCATTCCAGCCGCTTTACTAACAATCTCCCTACTTGGAGCATCAGCACCTTTAACCTCCTGTTCTGTACAGGTTGCAATTTGTCCTGAGGATGAACGGGTAGACGGGGAACCAGTGAGAGACTAGCTCTTGGTGTTGGGACAGGCACAGGTCACTCTATTTTCCCATCAGGAAGAAGAATGAACCACAGGCTCATCCTCCCCCCCGGAACCGGAACAGGGCCTGAAGCCATCCTGCGCTTTTGCGGCCAGCTCCCAAAAAAGCGAGTTGTAAAATGGAGCTTCAGGGCACTGCAATTCACAAACCTGCAGAGTTATAAATGATAACTCTCGTCCACAAATATATTGAGGGAAGGCAAAGAAGAGGATTTGAAATCAAGGCAGAATTGCAGGAAACAGATTTCAGGAGGTAGATTCGAATCGCCTTTAAAGCACATGAAAAGCGGCAAAACGTTGACAATGATGCCCTTGGCCAAAAAGGGCGTATGCGTTTTTTCCTGAATATATTCAGGAAAAAACGCATACGCCCTTTTTGGCCAACAAAGCAACCTGGAAAGGCAAATCAGCGCTACAAAGAAGACTCGCTACCCATCGGTCAAAAGGGCCATGCTGAAAAAAGTCTCAAAACCAGAAATGCAGGACAGGCCATGGAGAAATGGGAGCCTTGCTATACTGATGGGCGGGATGTAAATTGCCAACAGCCACTCTGGAGAAGTGTACGGTGTGTCCTGAAACATCTAAAAAACACAGCTTAGAGAGCATAGGGCACTTCCACTCATGGGGGTATAAATTGGGAAAATGAAAAATCAGCAAGACACAAGCACCCCAAAGTTTAGGGCTGCTCTGTTGACAAGGACCTCCACTTCATTCCACCTTCAATATCCCAGGAAAGAGAAAAATGGATAAAGAAGTTGTGGTCCTTATGTACAATGGAATATCACTCAGCCATGAAATCAATGTCATAAGGCTAGTAGCAGCATGATGAGTGGATTTAGGTACGGCGATTCTAAGTGAAATAAGTCACACAGAAAAGGACACTTCTCATAAGGTATCACTTATAGAGGGAATGTAAAAACCGTTACACTTGAACTGAATTACAAAACAGAACAGAGTCACACATGCAGAAAACACACTATGGCTGCTTAACGGGAAAAGTGAGGTGGGGTGATACATAAAACAAGGGTTTCAAATTAGCTCAGATACCGTTCCATAAACCCAATATGTAATAGACAAGACCTACTCCTTGCTCAGAGAACTGGACTCAACACGCCCTATTCACCGCACAAGAATATATCTGACTAGTAATAATCTTAAAACCTATGTATTGATATCTCTCTCTTAGTGTGTCAAGTGGGTGTAAAGCGGCATAAACACAGCAGTGAAAAGCAGCTAAACCCCATTATAAAAATAAATTACTTTGAAAAACCCATGAAACAAAGACAGTAAAAGAGAGCGAAATTCTTACACAATGCGTTCAGGGGCTGTGATGCAACCTGGATTGACCATATCTAGACCCACAGCTGGATGAGACATAAGGGTGGACACTCTTGGGGCTGAGAGGTTTGGTGAGGTTGGGTGAGCAAACGCAGACCCTTTAAAGTAATACTGCGTGGTACCCATCGCATGGGTCGCAAATCTCCATGTTCAAGGGCATCTTCCTACATCGAAAACATGCATGAGAAAACAAAAAGATGGTACACCATGTGATGGGGAAAGGTTTCTAAAACACACCTCATTTCTCTTCTCCTTGTGCCCGGGTTCGCCATTCCAGCCGCTTTACTAATAATCTCCCTACTTGGAGCATCAGCACCTTTAACCTCCTGTTCCGTACAGGTTGCAATTTGTCCTGAGGATGAACGGGTAGACGGGGAACCAGTGAGAGACTAGCTCTTGGTGTTGGGACAGGCACAGGTCACTCTATTTTCCCATCAGGAAGAAGAATGAACCACAGGCTCATCCTCCCCCCCGGAACCAGAACAGGGCCTGAAGCCATCCTGCGCTTTTGCGGCCAGCTCCCAAAAAAGCGAGTTGTAAAATTGAGCTTCAGGGCACTGCAATTCACAAACCTGCAGAGTTATAAATGATAACTCTCGTCCACAAATATATTGAGGGAAGGCAAAGAAGAGGATTTGAAATCAAGGCAGAATTGCAGGAAACAGATTTCAGGAGGTAGATTCGAATCGCCTTTAAAGCACATGAAAAGCAGCAAAAAGTTGACAATGATGCCCTTGGCCAAAAAGGGCGTATGCGTTTTTTCCTGAATATATTCAGGAAAAAACGCATACGCCCTTTTTGGCCAACAAAGCAACCTGGAAAGGCAAATCAGCGCTACAAAGAAGACTCGCTACCCATCGGTCAAAAGGGCCATGCTGAAAAAAGTCTCAAAACCAGAAATGCAGGACAGGCCATGGAGAAATGGGAGCCTTGCTATACTGATGGGCGGGATGTAAATTGCCAACAGCCACTCTGGAGAAGTGTACGGTGTGTCCTGAAACATCTAAAAAACACAGCTTAGAGAGCATAGGGCACTTCCACTCATGGGGGTATAAATTGGGAAAATGAAAAATCAGCAAGACACAAGCACCCCAAAGTTTAGGGCTGCTCTGTTGACAAGGACCTCCACTTCATTCCACCTTCAATATCCCAGGAAAGAGAAAAATGGATAAAGAAGTTGTGGTCCTTATGTACAATGGAATATCACTCAGCCATGAAATCAATGTCATAAGGCTAGTAGCAGCATGATGAGTGGATTTAGGTACGGCGATTCTAAGTGAAATAAGTCACACAGAAAAGGATACTTCTCATAAGGTATCACTTATAGAGGGAATGTAAAAACCGTTACACTTGAACTGAATTACAAAACAGAACAGAGTCACACATGCAGAAAACACACTATGGCTGCTTAACGGGAAAGGTGAGGTGGGGTGATACATAAAACAAGGGTTTCCAATTAGCTCAGATACCGTTCCATAAACCCAATATGTAATAGACAAGACCTACTCCTTGCTCAGAGAACTGGACTCAACACGCCCTATTCACCGCACAAGAATATATCTGACTAGTAATAATCTTAAAACCTATGTATTGATATCTCTCTCTTAGTGTGTCAAGTGGGTGTAAAGCGGCATAAACACAGCAGTGAAAAGCAGCTAAACCCCATTATAAAAATAAATTACTTTTACAAACCCATGAAACAAAGACAGTAAAAGAGAGAGAAATTCTTACACAATGCGTTCAGGGGCTGTGATGCAGCCTGGATTGACCATATCTAGACCCACAGCTGGATGAGACATAAGGGTGGACACTCTTGGGGCTGAGAGGTTTGGTGAGGTTGGGTGAGCAAACGCAGACCCTTTAAAGTAATACTGCGTGGTACCCATCGCATAGGTCCCAAATCTCCATGTTCAAGGGCATCTTCCTACATCGAAAACATGCATGAGAAAACAAAAAGATGGTACACCATGTGATGGGGAAAGGTTTCTAATACGCACCTCATTTCTCTTCTCCTTGTGCCCGGGTTCGCCATTCCAGCCGCTTTACTAACAATCTCCCTACTTGGAGCATCAGCACCTTTAACCTCCTGTTCTGTACAGGTTGCAATTTGTCCTGAGGATGAACGGGTAGACGGGGAACCAGTGAGAGACTAGCTCTTGGTGTTGGGACAGGCACAGGTCACTCTATTTTCCCATCAGGAAGAAGAATGAACCACAGGCTCATCCTCCCCCCCGGAACCGGAACAGGGCCTGAAGCCATCCTGCACTTTTGCGGCCAGCTCCCAAAAAAGCGAGTTGTAAAATGGAGCTTCAGGGCACTGCAATTCACAAACCTGCAGAGTTATAAATGATAACTCTCGTCCACAAATATATTGAGGGAAGGCAAAGAAGAGGATTTGAAATCAAGGCAGAATTGCAGGAAACAGATTTCAGGAGGTAGATTCGAATCGCCTTTAAAGCACATGAAAAGCGGCAAAACGTTGACAATGATGCCCTTGGCCAAAAAGGGCGTATGCGTTTTTTCCTGAATATATTCAGGAAAAAACGCATACGCCCTTTTTGGCCAACAAAGCAACCTGGAAAGGCAAATCAGCGCTACAAAGAAGACTCGCTACCCATCGGTCAAAAGGGCCATGCTGAAAAAAGTCTCAAAACCAGAAATGCAGGACAGGCCATGGAGAAATGGGAGCCTTGCTATACTGATGGGCGGGATGTAAATTGCCAACAGCCACTCTGGAGAAGTGTACGGTGTGTCCTGAAACATCTAAAAAACACAGCTTAGAGAGCATAGGGCACTTCCACTCATGGGGGTATAAATTGGGAAAATGAAAAATCAGCAAGACACAAGCACCCCAAAGTTTAGGGCTGCTCTGTTGACAAGGACCTCCACTTCATTCCACCTTCAATATCCCAGGAAAGAGAAAAATGGATAAAGAAGTTGTGGTCCTTATGTACAATGGAATATCACTCAGCCATGAAATCAATGTCATAAGGCTAGTAGCAGCATGATGAGTGGATTTAGGTACGGCGATTCTAAGTGAAATAAGTCACACAGAAAAGGACACTTCTCATAAGGTATCACTTATAGAGGGAATGTAAAAACCGTTACACTTGAACTGAATTACAAAACAGAACAGAGTCACACATGCAGAAAACACACTATGGCTGCTTAACGGGAAAAGTGAGGTGGGGTGATACATAAAACAAGGGTTTCAAATTAGCTCAGATACCGTTCCATAAACCCAATATGTAATAGACAAGACCTACTCCTTGCTCAGAGAACTGGACTCAACACGCCCTATTCACCGCACAAGAATATATCTGACTAGTAATAATCTTAAAACCTATGTATTGATATCTCTCTGTTAGTGTGTCAAGTGGGTGTAAAGCGGCATAAACACAGCAGTGAAAAGCAGCTAAACCCCATTATAAAAATAAATTACTTTGGAAAACCCATGAAACAAAGACAGTGAAAGAGAGCGAAATTCTTACACAATGCGTTCAGGGGCTGTGATGCAACCTGGATTGACCATATCTAGACCCACAGCTGGATGAGACATAAGGGTGGACACTCTTGGGGCTGAGAGGTTTGGTGAGGTTGGGTGAGCAAACGCAGACCCTTTAAAGTAATACTGCGTGGTACCCATCGCATGGGTCCCAAATCTCCATGTTCAAGGGCATCTTCCTACATCGAAAACATGCATGAGAAAACAAAAAGATGGTACACCATGTGATGGGGAAAGGTTTCTAATACGCACCTCATTTCTCTTCTCCTTGTGCCCGGGTTCGCCATTCCAGCCGCTTTACTAACAATCTCCCTACTTGGAGCATCAGCACCTTTAACCTCCTGTTCTGTACAGGTTGCAATTTGTCCTGAGGATGAACGGGTAGACGGGGAACCAGTGAGAGACTAGCTCTTGGTGTTGGGACAGGCACAGGTCACTCTATTTTCCCATCAGGAAGAAGAATGAACCACAGGCTCATCCTCCCCCCCGGAACCGGAACAGGGCCTGAAGCCATCCTGCGCTTTTGCGGCCAGCTCCCAAAAAAGCGAGTTGTAAAATGGAGCTTCAGGGCACTGCAATTCACAAACCTGCAGAGTTATAAATGATAACTCTCGTCCACAAATATATTGAGGGAAGGCAAAGAAGAGGATTTGAAATCAAGGCAGAATTGCAGGAAACAGATTTCAGGAGGTAGATTCGAATCGCCTTTAAAGCACATGAAAAGCAGCAAAACGTTGACAATGATGCCCTTGGCCAAAAAGGGCGTATGCGTTTTTTCCTGAATATATTCAGGAAAAAACGCATACGCCCTTTTTGGCCAACCAAGCAACCTGGAAAGGCAAATCAGCGCTACAAAGAAGACTCGCTACCCATCGGTCAAAAGGGCCATGCTGAAAAAAGTCTCAAAACCAGAAATGCAGGACAGGCCATGGAGAAATGGGAGCCTTGCTACACTGATGGGCGGGATGTAAATTGCCAACAGCCACTCTGGAGAAGTGTACGGTGTGTCCTGAAACATCTAAAAAACACAGCTTAGAGAGCATAGGGCACTTCCACTCATGGGGGTATAAATTGGGAAAATGAAAAATCAGCAAGACACAAGCACCCCAAAGTTTAGGGCTGCTCTGTTGACAAGGACCTCCACTTCATTCCACCTTCAATATCCCAGGAAAGAGAAAAATGGATAAAGAAGTTGTGGTCCTTATGTACAATGGAATATCACTCAGCCATGAAATCAATGTCATAAGGCTAGTAGCAGCATGATGAGTGGATTTAGGTACGGCGATTCTAAGTGAAATAAGTCACACAGAAAAGGACACTTCTCATAAGGTATCACTTATAGAGGGAATGTAAAAACCGTTACACTTGAACTGAATTACAAAACAGGACAGAGTCACACATGCAGAAAACAAACTATGGCTGCTTAACGGGAAAGGTGAGGTGGGGTGATACATAAAACAAGGGTTTCAAATTAGCTCAGATACCGTTCCATAAACCCAATATGTAATAGACAAGACCTACTCCTTGCTCAGAGAACTGGACTCAACACGCCCTATTCACCGCACAAGAATATATCTGACTAGTAATAATCTTAAAACCTATGTATTGATATCTCTCTCTTAGTGTGTCAAGTGGGTGTAAAGCGGCATAAACACAGCAGTGAAAAGCAGCTAAACCCCATTATAAAAATAAATTACTTTTACAAACCCATGAAACAAAGACAGTAAAAGAGAGAGAAATTCTTACACAATGCGTTCAGGGGCTGTGATGCAACCTGGATTGACCATATCTAGACCCACAGCTGGATGAGACATAAGGGTGGACACTCTTGGGGCTGAGAGGTTTGGTGAGGTTGGGTGAGCAAACGCAGACCCTTTAAAGTAATACTGCGTGGTACCCATCGCATGGGTCGCAAATCTCCATGTTCAAGGGCATCTTCCTACATCGAAAACATGCATGAGAAAACAAAAAGATGGTACACCATGTGATGGGGAAAGGTTTCTAAAACACACCTCATTTCTCTTCTCCTTGTGCCCGGGTTCGCCATTCCAGCCGCTTTACTAATAATCTCCCTACTTGGAGCATCAGCACCTTTAACCTCCTGTTCCGTACAGGTTGCAATTTGTCCTGAGGATGAACGGGTAGACGGGGAACCAGTGAGAGACTAGCTCTTGGTGTTGGGACAGGCACAGGTCACTCTATTTTCCCATCAGGAAGAAGAATTAACCACAGGCTCATCCTCCCCCCCGGAACCAGAACAGGGCCTGAAGCCATCCTGCGCTTTTGCGGCCAGCTCCCAAAAAAGCGAGTTGTAAAATGGAGCTTCAGGGCACTGCAATTCACAAACCTGCAGAGTTATAAATGATAACTCTCGTCCACAAATATATTGAGGGAAGGCAAAGAAGAGGATTTGAAATCAAGGCAGAATTGCAGGAAACAGATTTCAGGAGGTAGATTCGAATCGCCTTTAAAGCACATGAAAAGCAGCAAAACGTTGACAATGATGCCCTTGGCCAAAAAGGGCGTATGCGTTTTTACCTGAATATATTCAGGAAAAAACGCATACGCCCTTTTTGGCCAACCAAGCAACCTGGAAAGGCAAATCAGCGCTACAAAGAAGACTCGCTACCCATCGGTCAAAAGGGCCATGCTGAAAAAAGTCTCAAAACCAGAAATGCAGGACAGGCCATGGAGAAATGGGAGCCTTGCTACACTGATGGGCGGGATGTAAATTGCCAACAGCCACTCTGGAGAAGTGTACGGTGTGTCCTGAAACATCTAAAAAACACAGCTTAGAGAGCATAGGGCACTTCCACTCATGGGGGTATAAATTGGGAAAATGAAAAATCAGCAAGACACAAGCACCCCAAAGTTTAGGGCTGCTCTGTTGACAAGGACCTCCACTTCATTCCACCTTCAATATCCCAGGAAAGAGAAAAATGGATAAAGAAGTTGTGGTCCTTATGTACAATGGAATATCACTCAGCCATGAAATCAATGTCATAAGGCTAGTAGCAGCATGATGAGTGGATTTAGGTACGGCGATTCTAAGTGAAATAAGTCACACAGAAAAGGATACTTCTCATAAGGTATCACTTATAGAGGGAATGTAAAAACCGTTACACTTGAACTGAATTACAAAACAGAACAGAGTCACACATGCAGAAAACACACTATGGCTGCTTAACGGGAAAGGTGAGGTGGGGTGATACATAAAACAAGGGTTTCCAATTAGCTCAGATACCGTTCCATAAACCCAATATGTAATAGACAAGACCTACTCCTTGCTCAGAGAACTGGACTCAACACGCCCTATTCACCGCACAAGAATATATCTGACTAGTAATAATCTTAAAACCTATGTATTGATATCTCTCTGTTAGTGTGTCAAGTGGGTGTAAAGCGGCATAAACACAGCAGTGAAAAGCAGCTAAACCCCATTATAAAAATAAATTACTTTTACAAACCCATGAAACAAAGACAGTAAAAGAGAAAGAAATTCTTACACAATGCGTTCAGGGGCTGTGATGCAGCCTGGATTGACCATATCTAGACCCACAGCTGGATGAGACATAAGGGTGGACACTCTTGGGGCTGAGAGGTTTGGTGAGGTTGGGTGAGCAAACGCAGACCCTTTAAAGTAATACTGCGTGGTACCCATCGCATGGGTCCCAAATCTCCATGTTCAAGGGCATCTTCCTACATCGAAAACATGCATGAGAAAACAAAAAGATGGTACACCATGTGATGGGGAAAGGTTTCTAATACGCACCTCATTTCTCTTCTCCTTGTGCCCGGGTTCGCCATTCCAGCCGCTTTACTAACAATCTCCCTACTTGGAGCATCAGCACCTTTAACCTCCTGTTCTGTACAGGTTGCAATTTGTCCTGAGGATGAACGGGTAGACGGGGAACCAGTGAGAGACTAGCTCTTGGTGTTGGGACAGGCACAGGTCACTCTATTTTCCCATCAGGAAGAAGAATGAACCACAGGCTCATCCTCCCCCCCGGAACCGGAACAGGGCCTGAAGCCATCCTGCACTTTTGCGGCCAGCTCCCAAAAAAGCGAGTTGTAAAATGGAGCTTCAGGGCACTGCAATTCACAAACCTGCAGAGTTATAAATGATAACTCTCGTCCACAAATATATTGAGGGAAGGCAAAGAAGAGGATTTGAAATCAAGGCAGAATTGCAGGAAACAGATTTCAGGAGGTAGATTCGAATCGCCTTTAAAGCACATGAAAAGCGGCAAAACGTTGACAATGATGCCCTTGGCCAAAAAGGGCGCATGCGTTTTTTCCTGAATATATTCAGGAAAAAACGCATACGCCCTTTTTGGCCAACAAAGCAACCTGGAAAGGCAAATCAGCGCTACAAAGAAGACTCGCTACCCATCGGTCAAAAGGGCCATGCTGAAAAAAGTCTCAAAACCAGAAATGCAGGACAGGCCATGGAGAAATGGGAGCCTTGCTACACTGATGGGCGGGATGTAAATTGCCAACAGCCACTCTGGAGAAGAGTACGGTGTGTCCTGAAACATCTAAAAAACACAGCTTAGAGAGCATAGGGCACTTCCACTCATGGGGGTATAAATTGGGAAAATGAAAAATCAGCAAGACACAAGCACCCCAAAGTTTAGGGCTGCTCTGTTGACAAGGACCTCCACTTCATTCCACCTTCAATATCCCAGGAAAGAGAAAAATGGATAAAGAAGTTGTGGTCCTTATGTACAATGGAATATCACTCAGCCATGAAATCAATGTCATAAGGCTAGTAGCAGCATGATGAGTGGATTTAGGTACGGCGATTCTAAGTGAAATAAGTCACACAGAAAAGGACACTTCTCATAAGGTATCACTTATAGAGGGAAGGTAAAAACCGTTACACTTGAACTGAATTACAAAACAGAACAGAGTCACACATGCAGAAAACACACTATGGCTGCTTAACGGGAAAAGTGAGGTGGGGTGATACATAAAACAAGGGTTTCAAATTAGCTCAGATACCGTTCCATAAACCCAATATGTAATAGACAAGACCTACTCCTTGCTCAGAGAACTGGACTCAACACGCCCTATTCACCGCACAAGAATATATCTGACTAGTAATAATCTTAAAACCTATGTATTGATATCTCTCTGTTAGTGTGTCAAGTGGGTGTAAAGCGGCATAAACACAGCAGTGAAAAGCAGCTAAACCCCATTATAAAAATAAATTACTTTTACAAACCCATGAAACAAAGACAGTAAAAGAGAAAGAAATTCTTACACAATGCGTTCAGGGGCTGTGATGCAGCCTGGATTGACCATATCTAGACCCACAGCTGGATGAGACATAAGGGTGGACACTCTTGGGGCTGAGAGGTTTGGTGAGGTTGGGTGAGCAAACGCAGACCCTTTAAAGTAATACTGCGTGGTACCCATCGCATGGGTCCCAAATCTCCATGTTCAAGGGCATCTTCCTACATCGAAAACATGCATGAGAAAACAAAAAGATGGTACACCATGTGATGGGGAAAGGTTTCTAATACGCACCTCATTTCTCTTCTCCTTGTGCCCGGGTTCGCCATTCCAGCCGCTTTACTAACAATCTCCCTACTTGGAGCATCAGCACCTTTAACCTCCTGTTCTGTACAGGTTGCAATTTGTCCTGAGGATGAACGGGTAGACGGGGAACCAGTGAGAGACTAGCTCTTGGTGTTGGGACAGGCACAGGTCACTCTATTTTCCCATCAGGAAGAAGAATGAACCACAGGCTCATCCTCCCCCCCGGAACCGGAACAGGGCCTGAAGCCATCCTGCACTTTTGCGGCCAGCTCCCAAAAAAGCGAGTTGTAAAATGGAGCTTCAGGGCACTGCAATTCACAAACCTGCAGAGTTATAAATGATAACTCTCGTCCACAAATATATTGAGGGAAGGCAAAGAAGAGGATTTGAAATCAAGGCAGAATTGCAGGAAACAGATTTCAGGAGGTAGATTCGAATCGCCTTTAAAGCACATGAAAAGCGGCAAAACGTTGACAATGATGCCCTTGGCCAAAAAGGGCGCATGCGTTTTTTCCTGAATATATTCAGGAAAAAACGCATACGCCCTTTTTGGCCAACAAAGCAACCTGGAAAGGCAAATCAGCGCTACAAAGAAGACTCGCTACCCATCGGTCAAAAGGGCCATGCTGAAAAAAGTCTCAAAACCAGAAATGCAGGACAGGCCATGGAGAAATGGGAGCCTTGCTACACTGATGGGCGGGATGTAAATTGCCAACAGCCACTCTGGAGAAGAGTACGGTGTGTCCTGAAACATCTAAAAAACACAGCTTAGAGAGCATAGGGCACTTCCACTCATGGGGGTATAAATTGGGAAAATGAAAAATCAGCAAGACACAAGCACCCCAAAGTTTAGGGCTGCTCTGTTGACAAGGACCTCCACTTCATTCCACCTTCAATATCCCAGGAAAGAGAAAAATGGATAAAGAAGTTGTGGTCCTTATGTACAATGGAATATCACTCAGCCATGAAATCAATGTCATAAGGCTAGTAGCAGCATGATGAGTGGATTTAGGTACGGCGATTCTAAGTGAAATAAGTCACACAGAAAAGGACACTTCTCATAAGGTATCACTTATAGAGGGAATGTAAAAACCGTTACACTTGAACTGAATTACAAAACAGAACAGAGTCACACATGCAGAAAACACACTATGGCTGCTTAACGGGAAAAGTGAGGTGGGGTGATACATAAAACAAGGGTTTCAAATTAGCTCAGATACCGTTCCATAAACCCAATATGTAATAGACAAGACCTACTCCTTGCTCAGAGAACTGGACTCAACACGCCCTATTCACCGCACAAGAATATATCTGACTAGTAATAATCTTAAAACCTATGTATTGATATCTCTCTGTTAGTGTGTCAAGTGGGTGTAAAGCGGCATAAACACAGCAGTGAAAAGCAGCTAAACCCCATTATAAAAATAAATTACTTTGAAAAACCCATGAAACAAAGACAGTGAAAGAGAGCGAAATTCTTACACAATGCGTTCAGGGGCTGTGATGCAACCTGGATTGACCATATCTAGACCCACAGCTGGATGAGACATAAGGGTGGACACTCTTGGGGCTGAGAGGTTTGGTGAGGTTGGGTGAGCAAACGCAGACCCTTTAAAGTAATACTGCGTGGTACCCATCGCATGGGTCCCAAATCTCCATGTTCAAGGGCATCTTCCTACATCGAAAACATGCATGAGAAAACAAAAAGATGGTACACCATGTGATGGGGAAAGGTTTCTAATACGCACCTCATTTCTCTTCTCCTTGTGCCCGGGTTCGCCATTCCAGCCGCTTTACTAACAATCTCCCTACTTGGAGCATCAGCACCTTTAACCTCCTGTTCTGTACAGGTTGCAATTTGTCCTGAGGATGAACGGGTAGACGGGGAACCAGGGAGAGACTAGCTCTTGGTGTTGGGACAGGCACAGGTCACTCTATTTTCCCATCAGGAAGAAGAATTAACCACAGGCTCATCCTCCCCCCCGGAACCGGAACAGGGCCTGAAGCCATCCTGCGCTTTTGCGGCCAGCTCCCAAAAAAGCGAGTTGTAAAATGGAGCTTCAGGGCACTGCAATTCACAAACCTGCAGAGTTATAAATGATAACTCTCGTCCACAAATATATTGAGGGAAGGCAAAGAAGAGGATTTGAAATCAAGGCAGAATTGCAGGAAACAGATTTCAGGAGGTAGATTCGAATCGCCTTTAAAGCACATGAAAAGCGGCAAAACGTTGACAATGATGCCCTTGGCCAAAAAGGGCGTATGCGTTTTTTCCTGAATATATTCAGGAAAAAACGCATACGCCCTTTTTGGCCAACAAAGCAACCTCGAAAGGCAAATCAGCGCTACAAAGAAGACTCGCTACCCATCGGTCAAAAGGGCCATGCTGAAAAAAGTCTCAAAACCAGAAATGCAGGACAGGCCATGGAGAAATGGGAGCCTTGCTACACTGATGGGCGGGATGTAAATTGCCAACAGCCACTCTGGAGAAGTGTACGGTGTGTTCTGAAACATCTAAAAAACACAGCTTAGAGAGCATAGGGCACTTCCACTCATGGGGGTATAAATTGGGAAAATGAAAAATCAGCAAGACACAAGCACCCCAAAGTTTAGGGCTGCTCTGTTGACAAGGACCTCCACTTCATTCCACCTTCAATATCCCAGGAAAGAGAAAAATGGATAAAGAAGTTGTGGTCCTTATGTACAATGGAATATCACTCAGCCATGAAATCAATGTCATAAGGCTAGTAGCAGCATGATGAGTGGATTTAGGTACGGCGATTCTAAGTGAAATAAGTCACACAGAAAAGGACACTTCTCATAAGGTATCACTTATAGAGGGAATGTAAAAACCGTTACACTTGAACTGAATTACAAAACAGAACAGAGTCACACATGCAGAAAACACACTATGGCTGCTTAACGGGAAAAGTGAGGTGGGGTGATACATAAAACAAGGGTTTCAAATTAGCTCAGATACCGTTCCATAAACCCAATATGTAATAGACAAGACCTACTCCTTGCTCAGAGAACTGGACTCAACACGCCCTATTCACCGCACAAGAATATATCTGACTAGTAATAATCTTAAAACCTATGTATTGATATCTCTCTGTTAGTGTGTCAAGTGGGTGTAAAGCGGCATAAACACAGCAGTGAAAAGCAGCTAAACCCCATTATAAAAATAAATTACTTTGAAAAACCCATGAAACAAAGACAGTGAAAGAGAGCGAAATTCTTACACAATGCGTTCAGGGGCTGTGATGCAACCTGGATTGACCATATCTAGACCCACAGCTGGATGAGACATAAGGGTGGACACTCTTGGGGCTGAGAGGTTTGGTGAGGTTGGGTGAGCAAACGCAGACCCTTTAAAGTAATACTGCGTGGTACCCATCGCATGGGTCCCAAATCTCCATGTTCAAGGGCATCTTCCTACATCGAAAACATGCATGAGAAAACAAAAAGATGGTACACCATGTGATGGGGAAAGGTTTCTAACACGCACCTCATTTCTCTTCTCCTTGTGCCCGGGTTCGCCATTCCAGCCGCTTTACTAACAATCTCCCTACTTGGAGCATCAGCACCTTTAACCTCCTGTTCCGTACAGGTTGCAATTTGTCCTGAGGATGAACGGGTAGACGGGGAACCAGTGAGAGACTAGCTCTTGGTGTTGGGACAGGCACAGGTCACTCTATTTTCCCATCAGGAAGAAGAATGAACCACAGGCTCATCCTCCCCCCCGGAACCGGAACAGGGCCTGAAGCCATCCTGCGCTTTTGCGGCCAGCTCCCAAAAAAGCGAGTTGTAAAATGGAGCTTCAGGGCACTGCAATTCACAAACCTGCAGAGTTATAAATGATAACTCTCGTCCACAAATATATTGAGGGAAGGCAAAGAAGAGGATTTGAAATCAAGGCAGAATTGCAGGAAACAGATTTCAGGAGGTAGATTCGAATCGCCTTTAAAGCACATGAAAAGCGGCAAAACGTTGACAATGATGCCCTTGGCCAAAAAGGGCGTATGCGTTTTTTCCTGAATATATTCAGGAAAAAACGCATACGCCCTTTTTGGCCAACAAAGCAACCTGGAAAGGCAAATCAGCGCTACAAAGAAGACTCGCTACCCATCGGTCAAAAGGGCCATGCTGAAAAGAGTCTCAAAACCAGAAATGCAGGACAGGCCATGGAGAAATGGGAGCCTTGCTACACTGATGGGCGGGATGTAAATTGCCAACAGCCACTCTGGAGAAGTGTACGGTGTGTCCTGAAACATCTAAAAAACACAGCTTAGAGAGCATAGGGCACTTCCACTCATGGGGGTATAAATTGGGAAAATGAAAAATCAGCAAGACACAAGCACCCCAAAGTTTAGGGCTGCTCTGTTGACAAGGACCTCCACTTCATTCCACCTTCAATATCCCAGGAAAGAGAAAAATGGATAAAGAAGTTGTGGTCCTTATGTACAATGGAATATCACTCAGCCATGAAATCAATGTCATAAGGCTAGTAGCAGCATGATGAGTGGATTTAGGTACGGCGATTCTAAGTGAAATAAGTCACACAGAAAAGGACACTTCTCATAAGGTATCACTTATAGAGGGAATGTAAAAACCGTTACACTTGAACTGAATTACAAAACAGAACAGAGTCACACATGCAGAAAACACACTATGGCTGCTTAACGGGAAAAGTGAGGTGGGGTGATACATAAAACAAGGGTTTCAAATTAGCTCAGATACCGTTCCATAAACCCAATATGTAATAGACAAGACCTACTCCTTGCTCAGAGAACTGGACTCAACACGCCCTATTCACCGCACAAGAATATATCTGACTAGTAATAATCTTAAAACCTATGTATTGATATCTCTCTCTTAGTGTGTCAAGTGGGTGTAAAGCGGCATAAACACAGCAGTGAAAAGCAGCTAAACCCCATTATAAAAATAAATTACTTTGAAAAACCCATGAAACAAAGACAGTGAAAGAGAGCGAAATTCTTACACAATGCGTTCAGGGGCTGTGATGCAACCTGGATTGACCATATCTAGACCCACAGCTGGATGAGACATAAGGGTGGACACTCTTGGGGCTGAGAGGTTTGGTGAGGTTGGGTGAGCAAACGCAGACCCTTTAAAGTAATACTGCGTGGTACCCATCGCATGGGTCCCAAATCTCCATGTTCAAGGGCATCTTCCTACATCGAAAACATGCATGAGAAAACAAAAAGATGGTACACCATGTGATGGGGAAAGGTTTCTAATACGCACCTCATTTCTCTTCTCCTTGTGCCCGGGTTCGCCATTCCAGCCGCTTTACTAACAATCTCCCTACTTGGAGCATCAGCACCTTTAACCTCCTGTTCTGTACAGGTTGCAATTTGTCCTGAGGATGAACGAGTAGACGGGGAACCAGTGAGAGACTAGCTCTTGGTGTTGGGACAGGCACAGGTCACTCTATTTTCCCATCAGGAAGAAGAATGAACCACAGGCTCATCCTCCCCCCCGGAACCGGAACAGGGCCTGAAGCCATCCTGCACTTTTGCGGCCAGCTCCCAAAAAAGCGAGTTGTAAAATGGAGCTTCAGGGCACTGCAATTCACAAACCTGCAGAGTTATAAATGATAACTCTCGTCCACAAATATATTGAGGGAAGGCAAAGAAGAGGATTTGAAATCAAGGCAGAATTGCAGAAACAGATTTCAGGAGGTAGATTCGAATCGCCTTTAAAGCACATGAAAAGCGGCAAAACGTTGACAATGATGCCTTGGCCAAAAAGGGCGTATGCGTTTTGTCCTGAATATATTCAGGAAAAAACGCATACGCCCTTTTTGGCCAACAAAGCAACCTGGAAAGGCAAATCAGCGCGACAAAGAAGACTCGCTACCCATCGGTCAAAAGGGCCATGCTGAAAAAGTCTCAAAACCAGAAATGCAGGACAGGCCATGGAGAAATGGGAGCCTTGCTACACTGATGGGCGGGATGTAAATTGCCAACAGCCACTCTGGAGAAGTGTACGGTGTGTCCTGAAACATCTAAAAAACACAGCTTAGAGAGCATAGGGCACTTCCACTCATGGGGTATAAATTGGGAAAATGAAAAATCAGCAAGACACAAGCACCCCAAAGTTTAGGGCTGCTCTGTTGACAAGGACCTCCACTTCATTCCACCTTCAATATCCCAGGAAAGAGAAAAATGGATAAAGAAGTTGTGGTCCTTATGTACAATGGAATATCACTCAGCCATGAAATCAATGTCATAAGGCTAGTAGCAGCATGATGAGTGGGATTTAGGTACGGCGATTCTAAGTGAAATAAGTCACACAGAAAAGGACACTTCTCATAAGGTATCACTTATAGAGGGAATGTAAAAACCGTTACACTTGAACTGAATTACAAAACAGAACAGAGTCACACATGCAGAAAACACACTATGGCTGCTTAACGGGAAAAGTGAGGTGGGGTGATACATAAAACAAGGGTTTCAAATTAGCTCAGATACCGTTCCATAAACCCAATATGTAATAGACAAGACCTACTCCTTGCTCAGAGAACTGGACTCAACACGCCCTATTCACCGCACAAGAATATATCTGACTAGTAATAATCTTAAAACCTATGTATTGATATCTCTCTGTTAGTGTGTCAAGTGGGTGTAAAGCGGCATAAACACAGCAGTGAAAAGCAGCTAAACCCCATTATAAAAATAAATTACTTTGAAAAACCCATGAAACAAAGACAGTGAAAGAGAGCGAAATTCTTACACAATGCGTTCAGGGGCTGTGATGCAACCTGGATTGACCATATCTAGACCCACAGCTGGATGAGACATAAGGGTGGACACTCTTGGGGCTGAGAGGTTTGGTGAGGTTGGGTGAGCAAACGCAGACCCTTTAAAGTAATACTGCGTGGTACCCATCGCATGGGTCCCAAATCTCCATGTTCAAGGGCATCTTCCTACATCGAAAACATGCATGAGAAAAACAAAAGATGGTACACCATGTGATGGGGAAAGGTTTCTAATACGCACCTCATTTCTCTTCTCCTTGTGCCCGGGTTCGCCATTCCAGCCGCTTTACTAACAATCTCCCTACTTGGAGCATCAGCACCTTTAACCTCCTGTTCTGTACAGGTTGCAATTTGTCCTGAGGATGAACGGGTAGACGGGGAACCAGTGAGAGACTAGCTCTTGGTGTTGGGACAGGCACAGGTCACTCTATTTTCCCATCAGGAAGAAGAATGAACCACAGGCTCATCCTCCCCCCCGGAACCGGAACAGGGCCTGAAGCCATCCTGCGCTTTTGCGGCCAGCTCCCAAAAAAGCGAGTTGTAAAATGGAGCTTCAGGGCACTGCAATTCACAAACCTGCAGAGTTATAAATGATAACTCTCGTCCACAAATATATTGAGGGAAGGCAAAGAAGAGGATTTGAAATCAAGGCAGAATTGCAGGAAACAGATTTCAGGAGGTAGATTCGAATCGCCTTTAAAGCACATGAAAAGCGGCAAAACGTTGACAATGATGCCCTTGGCCAAAAAGGGCGTATGCGTTTTTTCCTGAATATATTCAGGAAAAAACGCATACGCCCTTTTTGGCCAACAAAGCAACCTGGAAAGGCAAATCAGCGCTACAAAGAAGACTCGCTACCCATCGGTCAAAAGGGCCATGCTGAAAAGAGTCTCAAAACCAGAAATGCAGGACAGGCCATGGAGAAATGGGAGCCTTGCTACACTGATGGGCGGGATGTAAATTGCCAACAGCCACTCTGGAGAAGTGTACGGTGTGTCCTGAAACATCTAAAAAACACAGCTTAGAGAGCATAGGGCACTTCCACTCATGGGGGTATAAATTGGGAAAATGAAAAATCAGCAAGACACAAGCACCCCAAAGTTTAGGGCTGCTCTGTTGACAAGGACCTCCACTTCATTCCACCTTCAATATCCCAGGAAAGAGAAAAATGGATAAAGAAGTTGTGGTCCTTATGTACAATGGAATATCACTCAGCCATGAAATCAATGTCATAAGGCTAGTAGCAGCATGATGAGTGGATTTAGGTACGGCGATTCTAAGTGAAATAAGTCACACAGAAAAGGACACTTCTCATAAGGTATCACTTATAGAGGGAATGTAAAAACCGTTACACTTGAACTGAATTACAAAACAGAACAGAGTCACACATGCAGAAAACACACTATGGCTGCTTAACGGGAAAAGTGAGGTGGGGTGATACATAAAACAAGGGTTTCAAATTAGCTCAGATACCGTTCCATAAACCCAATATGTAATAGACAAGACCTACTCCTTGCTCAGAGAACTGGACTCAACACGCCCTATTCACCGCACAAGAATATATCTGACTAGTAATAATCTTAAAACCTATGTATTGATATCTCTCTGTTAGTGTGTCAAGTGGTGTAAAGCGGCATAAACACAGCAGTGAAAGCAGCTAAACCCCATTATAAAAATAAATTACTTGAAAAACCCATGAAACAAAGACAGTGAAAGAGAGCGAAATTCTTACACAATGCGTTCAGGGGCTGTGATGCAACCTGGATTGACCATATCTAGACCCACAGCTGGATGAGACATAAGGGTGGACACTCTTGGGGCTGAGAGGTTTGGTGAGGTTGGGTGAGCAAACGCAGACCCTTTAAAGTAATACTGCGTGGTACCCATCGCATGGGTCCCAAATCTCCATGTTCAAGGGCATCTTCCTACATCGAAAACATGCATGAGAAAACAAAAAGATGGTACACCATGTGATGGGGAAAGGTTTCTAACACGCACCTCATTTCTCTTCTCCTTGTGCCCGGGTTCGCCATTCCAGCCGCTTTACTAACAATCTCCCTACTTGGAGCATCAGCACCTTTAACCTCCTGTTCCGTACAGGTTGCAATTTGTCCTGAGGATGAACGGGTAGACGGGGAACCAGTGAGAGACTAGCTCTTGGTGTTGGACAGGCACAGGTCACTCTATTTTCCCATCAGGAAGAAGAATGAACCACAGGCTCATCCTCCCCCCCGGAACCGGAACAGGGCCTGAAGCCATCCTGCGCTTTTGCGGCCAGCTCCCAAAAAAGCGAGTTGTAAAATGGAGCTTCAGGGCACTGCAATTCACAAACCTGCAGAGTTATAAATGATAACTCTCGTCCACAAATATATTGAGGGAAGGCAAAGAAGAGGATTTGAAATCAAGGCAGAATTGCAGGAAACAGATTTCAGGAGGTAGATTCGAATCGCCTTTAAAGCACATGAAAAGCGGCAAAACGTTGACAATGATGCCCTTGGCCAAAAAGGGCGTATGCGTTTTTTCCTGAATATATTCAGGAAAAAACGCATACGCCCTTTTTGGCCAACAAAGCAACCTGGAAAGGCAAATCAGCGCTACAAAGAAGACTCGCTACCCATCGGTCAAAAGGGCCATGCTGAAAAGAGTCTCAAAACCAGAAATGCAGGACAGGCCATGGAGAAATGGGAGCCTTGCTACACTGATGGGCGGGATGTAAATTGCCAACAGCCACTCTGGAGAAGTGTACGGTGTGTCCTGAAACATCTAAAAAACACAGCTTAGAGAGCATAGGGCACTTCCACTCATGGGGGTATAAATTGGGAAAATGAAAAATCAGCAAGACACAAGCACCCCAAAGTTTAGGGCTGCTCTGTTGACAAGGACCTCCACTTCATTCCACCTTCAATATCCCAGGAAAGAGAAAAATGGATAAAGAAGTTGTGGTCCTTATGTACAATGGAATATCACTCAGCCATGAAATCAATGTCATAAGGCTAGTAGCAGCATGATGAGTGGATTTAGGTACGGCGATTCTAAGTGAAATAAGTCACACAGAAAAGGACACTTCTCATAAGGTATCACTTATAGAGGGAATGTAAAAACCGTTACACTTGAACTGAATTACAAAACAGAACAGAGTCACACATGCAGAAAACACACTATGGCTGCTTAACGGGAAAAGTGAGGTGGGGTGATACATAAAACAAGGGTTTCAAATTAGCTCAGATACCGTTCCATAAACCCAATATGTAATAGACAAGACCTACTCCTTGCTCAGAGAACTGGACTCAACACGCCCTATTCACCGCACAAGAATATATCTGACTAGTAATAATCTTAAAACCTATGTATTGATATCTCTCTCTTAGTGTGTCAAGTGGGTGTAAAGCGGCATAAACACAGCAGTGAAAAGCAGCTAAACCCCATTATAAAAATAAATTACTTTGAAAAACCCATGAAACAAAGACAGTGAAAGAGAGCGAAATTCTTACACAATGCGTTCAGGGGCTGTGATGCAACCTGGATTGACCATATCTAGACCCACAGCTGGATGAGACATAAGGGTGGACACTCTTGGGGCTGAGAGGTTTGGTGAGGTTGGGTGAGCAAACGCAGACCCTTTAAAGTAATACTGCGTGGTACCCATCGCATGGGTCCCAAATCTCCATGTTCAAGGGCATCTTCCTACATCGAAAACAAGCATGAGAAAACAAAAAGATGGTACACCATGTGATGGGGAAAGGTTTCTAATACGCACCTCATTTCTCTTCTCCTTGTGCCCGGGTTCGCCATTCCAGCCGCTTTACTAACAATCTCCCTACTTGGAGCATCAGCACCTTTAACCTCCTGTTCTGTACAGGTTGCAATTTGTCCTGAGGATGAACGGGTAGACGGGGAACCAGTGAGAGACTAGCTCTTGGTGTTGGGACAGGCACAGGTCACTCTATTTTCCCATCAGGAAGAAGAATGAACCACAGGCTCATCCTCCCCCCCGGAACCGGAACAGGGCCTGAAGCCATCCTGCGCTTTTGCGGCCAGCTCCCAAAAAAGCGAGTTGTAAAATGGAGCTTCAGGGCACTGCAATTCACAAACCTGCAGAGTTATAAATGATAACTCTCGTCCACAAATATATTGAGGGAAGGCAAAGAAGAGGATTTGAAATCAAGGCAGAATTGCAGGAAACAGATTTCAGGAGGTAGATTCGAATCGCCTTTAAAGCACATGAAAAGCGGCAAAACGTTGACAATGATGCCCTTGGCCAAAAAGGGCGTATGCGTTTTTTCCTGAATATATTCAGGAAAAAACGCATACGCCCTTTTTGGCCAACAAAGCAACCTGGAAAGGCAAATCAGCGCTACAAAGAAGACTCGCTACCCATCGGTCAAAAGGGCCATGCTGAAAAGAGTCTCAAAACCAGAAATGCAGGACAGGCCATGGAGAAATGGGAGCCTTGCTACACTGATGGGCGGGATGTAAATTGCCAACAGCCACTCTGGAGAAGTGTACGGTGTGTCCTGAAACATCTAAAAAACACAGCTTAGAGAGCATAGGGCACTTCCACTCATGGGGGTATAAATTGGGAAAATGAAAAATCAGCAAGACACAAGCACCCCAAAGTTTAGGGCTGCTCTGTTGACAAGGACCTCCACTTCATTCCACCTTCAATATCCCAGGAAAGAGAAAAATGGATAAAGAAGTTGTGGTCCTTATGTACAATGGAATATCACTCAGCCATGAAATCAATGTCATAAGGCTAGTAGCAGCATGATGAGTGGATTTAGGTACGGCGATTCTAAGTGAAATAAGTCACACAGAAAAGGACACTTCTCATAAGGTATCACTTATAGAGGGAATGTAAAAACCGTTACACTTGAACTGAATTACAAAACAGAACAGAGTCACACATGCAGAAAACACACTATGGCTGCTTAACGGGAAAAGTGAGGTGGGGTGATACATAAAACAAGGGTTTCAAATTAGCTCAGATACCGTTCCATAAACCCAATATGTAATAGACAAGACCTACTCCTTGCTCAGAGAACTGGACTCAACACGCGCTATTCACCGCACAAGAATATATCTGATTAGTAATAATCTTAAAACCTATGTATTGATATCTCTCTCTTAGTGTGTCAAGTGGGTGTAAAGCGGCATAAACACAGCAGTGAAAAGCAGCTAAACCCCATTATAAAAATAAATTACTTTGAAAAACCCATGAAACAAAGACAGTGAAAGAGAGCGAAATTCTTACACAATGCGTTCAGGGGCTGTGATGCAACCTGGATTGACCATATCTAGACCCACAGCTGGATGAGACATAAGGGTGGACACTCTTGGGGCTGAGAGGTTTGGTGAGGTTGGGTGAGCAAACGCAGACCCTTTAAAGTAATACTGCGTGGTACCCATCGCATGGGTCCCAAATCTCCATGTTCAAGGGCATCTTCCTACATCGAAAACATGCATGAGAAAACAAAAAGATGGTACACCATGTGATGGGGAAAGGTTTCTAATACGCACCTCATTTCTCTTCTCCTTGTGCCCGGGTTCGCCATTCCAGCCGCTTTACTAACAATCTCCCTACTTGGAGCATCAGCACCTTTAACCTCCTGTTCTGTACAGGTTGCAATTTGTCCTGAGGATGAACGAGTAGACGGGGAACCAGTGAGAGACTAGCTCTTGGTGTTGGGACAGGCACAGGTCACTCTATTTTCCCATCAGGAAGAAGAATGAACCACAGGCTCATCCTCCCCCCCGGAACCGGAACAGGGCCTGAAGCCATCCTGCACTTTTGCGGCCAGCTCCCAAAAAAGCGAGTTGTAAAATGGAGCTTCAGGGCACTGCAATTCACAAACCTGCAGAGTTATAAATGATAACTCTCGTCCACAAATATATTGAGGGAAGGCAAAGAAGAGGATTTGAAATCAAGGCAGAATTGCAGGAAACAGATTTCAGGAGGTAGATTCGAATCGCCTTTAAAGCACATGAAAAGCGGCAAAACGTTGACAATGATGCCCTTGGCCAAAAAGGGCGTATGCGTTTTTTCCTGAATATATTCAGGAAAAAACGCATACGCCCTTTTTGGCCAACAAAGCAACCTGGAAAGGCAAATCAGCGCTACAAAGAAGACTCGCTACCCATCGGTCAAAAGGGCCATGCTGAAAAGAGTCTCAAAACCAGAAATGCAGGACAGGCCATGGAGAAATGGGAGCCTTGCTACACTGATGGGCGGGATGTAAATTGCCAACAGCCACTCTGGAGAAGTGTACGGTGTGTCCTGAAACATCTAAAAAACACAGCTTAGAGAGCATAGGGCACTTCCACTCATGGGGGTATAAATTGGGAAAATGAAAAATCAGCAAGACACAAGCACCCCAAAGTTTAGGGCTGCTCTGTTGACAAGGACCTCCACTTCATTCCACCTTCAATATCCCAGGAAAGAGAAAAATGGATAAAGAAGTTGTGGTCCTTATGTACAATGGAATATCACTCAGCCATGAAATCAATGTCATAAGGCTAGTAGCAGCATGATGAGTGGATTTAGGTACGGCGATTCTAAGTGAAATAAGTCACACAGAAAAGGACACTTCTCATAAGGTATCACTTATAGAGGGAATGTAAAAACCGTTACACTTGAACTGAATTACAAAACAGAACAGAGTCACACATGCAGAAAACACACTATGGCTGCTTAACGGGAAAAGTGAGGTGGGGTGATACATAAAACAAGGGTTTCAAATTAGCTCAGATACCGTTCCATAAACCCAATATGTAATAGACAAGACCTACTCCTTGCTCAGAGAACTGGACTCAACACGCCCTATTCACCGCACAAGAATATATCTGACTAGTAATAATCTTAAAACCTATGTATTGATATCTCTCTCTTAGTGTGTCAAGTGGGTGTAAAGCGGCATAAACACAGCAGTGAAAAGCAGCTAAACCCCATTATAAAAATAAATTACTTTGAAAAACCCATGAAACAAAGACAGTGAAAGAGAGCGAAATTCTTACACAATGCGTTCAGGGGCTGTGATGCAACCTGGATTGACCATATCTAGACCCACAGCTGGATGAGACATAAGGGTGGACACTCTTGGGGCTGAGAGGTTTGGTGAGGTTGGGTGAGCAAACGCAGACCCTTTAAAGTAATACTGCGTGGTACCCATCGCATGGGTCCCAAATCTCCATGTTCAAGGGCATCTTCCTACATCGAAAACATGCATGAGAAAACAAAAAGATGGTACACCATGTGATGGGGAAAGGTTTCTAATACGCACCTCATTTCTCTTCTCCTTGTGCCCGGGTTCGCCATTCCAGCCGCTTTACTAACAATCTCCCTACTTGGAGCATCAGCACCTTTAACCTCCTGTTCTGTACAGGTTGCAATTTGTCCTGAGGATGAACGGGTAGACGGGGAACCAGTGAGAGACTAGCTCTTGGTGTTGGGACAGGCACAGGTCACTCTATTTTCCCATCAGGAAGAAGAATGAACCACAGGCTCATCCTCCCCCCCGGAACCGGAACAGGGCCTGAAGCCATCCTGCGCTTTTGCGGCCAGCTCCCAAAAAAGCGAGTTGTAAAATGGAGCTTCAGGGCACTGCAATTCACAAACCTGCAGAGTTATAAATGATAACTCTCGTCCACAAATATATTGAGGGAAGGCAAAGAAGAGGATTTGAAATCAAGGCAGAATTGCAGGAAACAGATTTCAGGAGGTAGATTCGAATCGCCTTTAAAGCACATGAAAAGCGGCAAAACGTTGACAATGATGCCCTTGGCCAAAAAGGGCGTATGCGTTTTTTCCTGAATATATTCAGGAAAAAACGCATACGCCCTTTTTGGCCAACAAAGCAACCTGGAAAGGCAAATCAGCGCTACAAAGAAGACTCGCTACCCATCGGTCAAAAGGGCCATGCTGAAAAGAGTCTCAAAACCAGAAATGCAGGACAGGCCATGGAGAAATGGGAGCCTTGCTACACTGATGGGCGGGATGTAAATTGCCAACAGCCACTCTGGAGAAGTGTACGGTGTGTCCTGAAACATCTAAAAAACACAGCTTAGAGAGCATAGGGCACTTCCACTCATGGGGGTATAAATTGGGAAAATGAAAATTCAGCAAGACACAAGCACCCCAAAGTTTAGGGCTGCTCTGTTGACAAGGACCTCCACTTCATTCCACCTTCAATATCCCAGGAAAGAGAAAAATGGATAAAGAAGTTGTGGTCCTTATGTACAATGGAATATCACTCAGCCATGAAATCAATGTCATAAGGCTAGTAGCAGCATGATGAGTGGATTTAGGTACGGCGATTCTAAGTGAAATAAGTCACACAGAAAAGGACACTTCTCATAAGGTATCACTTATAGAGGGAATGTAAAAACCGTTACACTTGAACTGAATTACAAAACAGAACAGAGTCACACATGCAGAAAACACACTATGGCTGCTTAACGGGAAAAGTGAGGTGGGGTGATACATAAAACAAGGGTTTCAAATTAGCTCAGATACCGTTCCATAAACCCAATATGTAATAGACAAGACCTACTCCTTGCTCAGAGAACTGGACTCAACACGCCCTATTCACCGCACAAGAATATATCTGACTAGTAATAATCTTAAAACCTATGTATTGATATCTCTCTCTTAGTGTGTCAAGTGGGTGTAAAGCGGCATAAACACAGCAGTGAAAAGCAGCTAAACCCCATTATAAAAATAAATTACTTTGAAAAACCCATGAAACAAAGACAGTGAAAGAGAGCGAAATTCTTACACAATGCGTTCAGGGGCTGTGATGCAACCTGGATTGACCATATCTAGACCCACAGCTGGATGAGACATAAGGGTGGACACTCTTGGGGCTGAGAGGTTTGGTGAGGTTGGGTGAGCAAACGCAGACCCTTTAAAGTAATACTGCGTGGTACCCATCGCATGGGTCCCAAATCTCCATGTTCAAGGGCATCTTCCTACATCGAAAACATGCATGAGAAAACAAAAAGATGGTACACCATGTGATGGGGAAAGGTTTCTAATACGCACCTCATTTCTCTTCTCCTTGTGCCCGGGTTCGCCATTCCAGCCGCTTTACTAACAATCTCCCTACTTGGAGCATCAGCACCTTTAACCTCCTGTTCTGTACAGGTTGCAATTTGTCCTGAGGATGAACGGGTAGACGGGGAACCAGTGAGAGACTAGCTCTTGGTGTTGGGACAGGCACAGGTCACTCTATTTTCCCATCAGGAAGAAGAATGAACCACAGGCTCATCCTCCCCCCCGGAACCGGAACAGGGCCTGAAGCCATCCTGCGCTTTTGCGGCCAGCTCCCAAAAAAGCGAGTTGTAAAATGGAGCTTCAGGGCACTGCAATTCACAAACCTGCAGAGTTATAAATGATAACTCTCGTCCACAAATATATTGAGGGAAGGCAAAGAAGAGGATTTGAAATCAAGGCAGAATTGCAGGAAACAGATTTCAGGAGGTAGATTCGAATCGCCTTTAAAGCACATGAAAAGCGGCAAAACGTTGACAATGATGCCCTTGGCCAAAAAGGGCGTATGCGTTTTTTCCTGAATATATTCAGGAAAAAACGCATACGCCCTTTTTGGCCAACAAAGCAACCTGGAAAGGCAAATCAGCGCTACAAAGAAGACTCGCTACCCATCGGTCAAAAGGGCCATGCTGAAAAGAGTCTCAAAACCAGAAATGCAGGACAGGCCATGGAGAAATGGGAGCCTTGCTACACTGATGGGCGGGATGTAAATTGCCAACAGCCACTCTGGAGAAGTGTACGGTGTGTCCTGAAACATCTAAAAAACACAGCTTAGAGAGCATAGGGCACTTCCACTCATGGGGGTATAAATTGGGAAAATGAAAATTCAGCAAGACACAAGCACCCCAAAGTTTAGGGCTGCTCTGTTGACAAGGACCTCCACTTCATTCCACCTTCAATATCCCAGGAAAGAGAAAAATGGATAAAGAAGTTGTGGTCCTTATGTACAATGGAATATCACTCAGCCATGAAATCAATGTCATAAGGCTAGTAGCAGCATGATGAGTGGATTTAGGTACGGCGATTCTAAGTGAAATAAGTCACACAGAAAAGGACACTTCTCATAAGGTATCACTTATAGAGGGAATGTAAAAACCGTTACACTTGAACTGAATTACAAAACAGAACAGAGTCACACATGCAGAAAACACACTATGGCTGCTTAACGGGAAAAGTGAGGTGGGGTGATACATAAAACAAGGGTTTCAAATTAGCTCAGATACCGTTCCATAAACCCAATATGTAATAGACAAGACCTACTCCTTGCTCAGAGAACTGGACTCAACACGCCCTATTCACCGCACAAGAATATATCTGACTAGTAATAATCTTAAAACCTATGTATTGATATCTCTCTCTTAGTGTGTCAAGTGGGTGTAAAGCGGCATAAACACAGCAGTGAAAAGCAGCTAAACCCCATTATAAAAATAAATTACTTTGAAAAACCCATGAAACAAAGACAGTGAAAGAGAGCGAAATTCTTACACAATGCGTTCAGGGGCTGTGATGCAACCTGGATTGACCATATCTAGACCCACAGCTGGATGAGACATAAGGGTGGACACTCTTGGGGCTGAGAGGTTTGGTGAGGTTGGGTGAGCAAACGCAGACCCTTTAAAGTAATACTGCGTGGTACCCATCGCATGGGTCCCAAATCTCCATGTTCAAGGGCATCTTCCTACATCGAAAACAAGCATGAGAAAACAAAAAGATGGTACACCATGTGATGGGGAAAGGTTTCTAATACGCACCTCATTTCTCTTCTCCTTGTGCCCGGGTTCGCCATTCCAGCCGCTTTACTAACAATCTCCCTACTTGGAGCATCAGCACCTTTAACCTCCTGTTCTGTACAGGTTGCAATTTGTCCTGAGGATGAACGGGTAGACGGGGAACCAGTGAGAGACTAGCTCTTGGTGTTGGGACAGGCACAGGTCACTCTATTTTCCCATCAGGAAGAAGAATGAACCACAGGCTCATCCTCCCCCCCGGAACCGGAACAGGGCCTGAAGCCATCCTGCGCTTTTGCGGCCAGCTCCCAAAAAAGCGAGTTGTAAAATGGAGCTTCAGGGCACTGCAATTCACAAACCTGCAGAGTTATAAATGATAACTCTCGTCCACAAATATATTGAGGGAAGGCAAAGAAGAGGATTTGAAATCAAGGCAGAATTGCAGGAAACAGATTTCAGGAGGTAGATTCGAATCGCCTTTAAAGCACATGAAAAGCGGCAAAACGTTGACAATGATGCCCTTGGCCAAAAAGGGCGTATGCGTTTTTTCCTGAATATATTCAGGAAAAAACGCATACGCCCTTTTTGGCCAACAAAGCAACCTGGAAAGGCAAATCAGCGCTACAAAGAAGACTCGCTACCCATCGGTCAAAAGGGCCATGCTGAAAAGAGTCTCAAAACCAGAAATGCAGGACAGGCCATGGAGAAATGGGAGCCTTGCTACACTGATGGGCGGGATGTAAATTGCCAACAGCCACTCTGGAGAAGTGTACGGTGTGTCCTGAAACATCTAAAAAACACAGCTTAGAGAGCATAGGGCACTTCCACTCATGGGGGTATAAATTGGGAAAATGAAAAATCAGCAAGACACAAGCACCCCAAAGTTTAGGGCTGCTCTGTTGACAAGGACCTCCACTTCATTCCACCTTCAATATCCCAGGAAAGAGAAAAATGGATAAAGAAGTTGTGGTCCTTATGTACAATGGAATATCACTCAGCCATGAAATCAATGTCATAAGGCTAGTAGCAGCATGATGAGTGGATTTAGGTACGGCGATTCTAAGTGAAATAAGTCACACAGAAAAGGACACTTCTCATAAGGTATCACTTATAGAGGGAATGTAAAAACCGTTACACTTGAACTGAATTACAAAACAGAACAGAGTCACACATGCAGAAAACACACTATGGCTGCTTAACGGGAAAAGTGAGGTGGGGTGATACATAAAACAAGGGTTTCAAATTAGCTCAGATACCGTTCCATAAACCCAATATGTAATAGACAAGACCTACTCCTTGCTCAGAGAACTGGACTCAACACGCGCTATTCACCGCACAAGAATATATCTGATTAGTAATAATCTTAAAACCTATGTATTGATATCTCTCTCTTAGTGTGTCAAGTGGGTGTAAAGCGGCATAAACACAGCAGTGAAAAGCAGCTAAACCCCATTATAAAAATAAATTACTTTGAAAAACCCATGAAACAAAGACAGTGAAAGAGAGCGAAATTCTTACACAATGCGTTCAGGGGCTGTGATGCAACCTGGATTGACCATATCTAGACCCACAGCTGGATGAGACATAAGGGTGGACACTCTTGGGGCTGAGAGGTTTGGTGAGGTTGGGTGAGCAAACGCAGACCCTTTAAAGTAATACTGCGTGGTACCCATCGCATGGGTCCCAAATCTCCATGTTCAAGGGCATCTTCCTACATCGAAAACATGCATGAGAAAACAAAAAGATGGTACACCATGTGATGGGGAAAGGTTTCTAATACGCACCTCATTTCTCTTCTCCTTGTGCCCGGGTTCGCCATTCCAGCCGCTTTACTAACAATCTCCCTACTTGGAGCATCAGCACCTTTAACCTCCTGTTCTGTACAGGTTGCAATTTGTCCTGAGGATGAACGGGTAGACGGGGAACCAGTGAGAGACTAGCTCTTGGTGTTGGGACAGGCACAGGTCACTCTATTTTCCCATCAGGAAGAAGAATGAACCACAGGCTCATCCTCCCCCCCGGAACCGGAACAGGGCCTGAAGCCATCCTGCGCTTTTGCGGCCAGCTCCCAAAAAAGCGAGTTGTAAAATGGAGCTTCAGGGCACTGCAATTCACAAACCTGCAGAGTTATAAATGATAACTCTCGTCCACAAATATATTGAGGGAAGGCAAAGAAGAGGATTTGAAATCAAGGCAGAATTGCAGGAAACAGATTTCAGGAGGTAGATTCGAATCGCCTTTAAAGCACATGAAAAGCGGCAAAACGTTGACAATGATGCCCTTGGCCAAAAAGGGCGTATGCGTTTTGTCCTGAATATATTCAGGAAAAAACGCATACGCCCTTTTTGGCCAACAAAGCAACCTGGAAAGGCAAATCAGCGCTACAAAGAAGACTCGCTACCCATCGGTCAAAAGGGCCATGCTGAAAAGAGTCTCAAAACCAGAAATGCAGGACAGGCCATGGAGAAATGGGAGCCTTGCTACACTGATGGGCGGGATGTAAATTGCCAACAGCCACTCTGGAGAAGTGTACGGTGTGTCCTGAAACATCTAAAAAACACAGCTTAGAGAGCATAGGGCACTTCCACTCATGGGGGTATAAATTGGGAAAATGAAAAATCAGCAAGACACAAGCACCCCAAAGTTTAGGGCTGCTCTGTTGACAAGGACCTCCACTTCATTCCACCTTCAATATCCCAGGAAAGAGAAAAATGGATAAAGAAGTTGTGGTCCTTATGTACAATGGAATATCACTCAGCCATGAAATCAATGTCATAAGGCTAGTAGCAGCATGATGAGTGGATTTAGGTACGGCGATTCTAAGTGAAATAAGTCACACAGAAAAGGACACTTCTCATAAGGTATCACTTATAGAGGGAATGTAAAAACCGTTACACTTGAACTGAATTACAAAACAGAACAGAGTCACACATGCAGAAAACACACTATGGCTGCTTAACGGGAAAAGTGAGGTGGGGTGATACATAAAACAAGGGTTTCAAATTAGCTCAGATACCGTTCCATAAACCCAATATGTAATAGACAAGACCTACTCCTTGCTCAGAGAACTGGACTCAACACGCCCTATTCACCGCACAAGAATATATCTGACTAGTAATAATCTTAAAACCTATGTATTGATATCTCTCTCTTAGTGTGTCAAGTGGGTGTAAAGCGGCATAAACACAGCAGTGAAAAGCAGCTAAACCCCATTATAAAAATAAATTACTTTGAAAAACCCATGAAACAAAGACAGTGAAAGAGAGCGAAATTCTTACACAATGCGTTCAGGGGCTGTGATGCAACCTGGATTGACCATATCTAGACCCACAGCTGGATGAGACATAAGGGTGGACACTCTTGGGGCTGAGAGGTTTGGTGAGGTTGGGTGAGCAAACGCAGACCCTTTAAAGTAATACTGCGTGGTACCCATCGCATGGGTCCCAAATCTCCATGTTCAAGGGCATCTTCCTACATCGAAAACAAGCATGAGAAAACAAAAAGATGGTACACCATGTGATGGGGAAAGGTTTCTAATACGCACCTCATTTCTCTTCTCCTTGTGCCCGGGTTCGCCATTCCAGCCGCTTTACTAACAATCTCCCTACTTGGAGCATCAGCACCTTTAACCTCCTGTTCTGTACAGGTTGCAATTTGTCCTGAGGATGAACGGGTAGACGGGGAACCAGTGAGAGACTAGCTCTTGGTGTTGGGACAGGCACAGGTCACTCTATTTTCCCATCAGGAAGAAGAATGAACCACAGGCTCATCCTCCCCCCCGGAACCGGAACAGGGCCTGAAGCCATCCTGCGCTTTTGCGGCCAGCTCCCAAAAAAGCGAGTTGTAAAATGGAGCTTCAGGGCACTGCAATTCACAAACCTGCAGAGTTATAAATGATAACTCTCGTCCACAAATATATTGAGGGAAGGCAAAGAAGAGGATTTGAAATCAAGGCAGAATTGCAGGAAACAGATTTCAGGAGGTAGATTCGAATCGCCTTTAAAGCACATGAAAAGCGGCAAAACGTTGACAATGATGCCCTTGGCCAAAAAGGGCGTATGCGTTTTTTCCTGAATATATTCAGGAAAAAACGCATACGCCCTTTTTGGCCAACAAAGCAACCTGGAAAGGCAAATCAGCGCTACAAAGAAGACTCGCTACCCATCGGTCAAAAGGGCCATGCTGAAAAGAGTCTCAAAACCAGAAATGCAGGACAGGCCATGGAGAAATGGGAGCCTTGCTACACTGATGGGCGGGATGTAAATTGCCAACAGCCACTCTGGAGAAGTGTACGGTGTGTCCTGAAACATCTAAAAAACACAGCTTAGAGAGCATAGGGCACTTCCACTCATGGGGGTATAAATTGGGAAAATGAAAAATCAGCAAGACACAAGCACCCCAAAGTTTAGGGCTGCTCTGTTGACAAGGACCTCCACTTCATTCCACCTTCAATATCCCAGGAAAGAGAAAAATGGATAAAGAAGTTGTGGTCCTTATGTACAATGGAATATCACTCAGCCATGAAATCAATGTCATAAGGCTAGTAGCAGCATGATGAGTGGATTTAGGTACGGCGATTCTAAGTGAAATAAGTCACACAGAAAAGGACACTTCTCATAAGGTATCACTTATAGAGGGAATGTAAAAACCGTTACACTTGAACTGAATTACAAAACAGAACAGAGTCACACATGCAGAAAACACACTATGGCTGCTTAACGGGAAAAGTGAGGTGGGGTGATACATAAAACAAGGGTTTCAAATTAGCTCAGATACCGTTCCATAAACCCAATATGTAATAGACAAGACCTACTCCTTGCTCAGAGAACTGGACTCAACACGCGCTATTCACCGCACAAGAATATATCTGATTAGTAATAATCTTAAAACCTATGTATTGATATCTCTCTCTTAGTGTGTCAAGTGGGTGTAAAGCGGCATAAACACAGCAGTGAAAAGCAGCTAAACCCCATTATAAAAATAAATTACTTTGAAAAACCCATGAAACAAAGACAGTGAAAGAGAGCGAAATTCTTACACAATGCGTTCAGGGGCTGTGATGCAACCTGGATTGACCATATCTAGACCCACAGCTGGATGAGACATAAGGGTGGACACTCTTGGGGCTGAGAGGTTTGGTGAGGTTGGGTGAGCAAACGCAGACCCTTTAAAGTAATACTGCGTGGTACCCATCGCATGGGTCCCAAATCTCCATGTTCAAGGGCATCTTCCTACATCGAAAACATGCATGAGAAAACAAAAAGATGGTACACCATGTGATGGGGAAAGGTTTCTAATACGCACCTCATTTCTCTTCTCCTTGTGCCCGGGTTCGCCATTCCAGCCGCTTTACTAACAATCTCCCTACTTGGAGCATCAGCACCTTTAACCTCCTGTTCTGTACAGGTTGCAATTTGTCCTGAGGATGAACGAGTAGACGGGGAACCAGTGAGAGACTAGCTCTTGGTGTTGGGACAGGCACAGGTCACTCTATTTTCCCATCAGGAAGAAGAATGAACCACAGGCTCATCCTCCCCCCCGGAACCGGAACAGGGCCTGAAGCCATCCTGCACTTTTGCGGCCAGCTCCCAAAAAAGCGAGTTGTAAAATGGAGCTTCAGGGCACTGCAATTCACAAACCTGCAGAGTTATAAATGATAACTCTCGTCCACAAATATATTGAGGGAAGGCAAAGAAGAGGATTTGAAATCAAGGCAGAATTGCAGGAAACAGATTTCAGGAGGTAGATTCGAATCGCCTTTAAAGCACATGAAAAGCGGCAAAACGTTGACAATGATGCCCTTGGCCAAAAAGGGCGTATGCGTTTTGTCCTGAATATATTCAGGAAAAAACGCATACGCCCTTTTTGGCCAACAAAGCAACCTGGAAAGGCAAATCAGCGCTACAAAGAAGACTCGCTACCCATCGGTCAAAAGGGCCATGCTGAAAAAAGTCTCAAAACCAGAAATGCAGGACAGGCCATGGAGAAATGGGAGCCTTGCTACACTGATGGGCGGGATGTAAATTGCCAACAGCCACTCTGGAGAAGTGTACGGTGTGTCCTGAAACATCTAAAAAACACAGCTTAGAGAGCATAGGGCACTTCCACTCATGGGGGTATAAATTGGGAAAATGAAAAATCAGCAAGACACAAGCACCCCAAAGTTTAGGGCTGCTCTGTTGACAAGGACCTCCACTTCATTCCACCTTCAATATCCCAGGAAAGAGAAAAATGGATAAAGAAGTTGTGGTCCTTATGTACAATGGAATATCACTCAGCCATGAAATCAATGTCATAAGGCTAGTAGCAGCATGATGAGTGGATTTAGGTACGGCGATTCTAAGTGAAATAAGTCACACAGAAAAGGACACTTCTCATAAGGTATCACTTATAGAGGGAATGTAAAAACCGTTACACTTGAACTGAATTACAAAACAGAACAGAGTCACACATGCAGAAAACACACTATGGCTGCTTAACGGGAAAAGTGAGGTGGGGTGATACATAAAACAAGGGTTTCAAATTAGCTCAGATACCGTTCCATAAACCCAATATGTAATAGACAAGACCTACTCCTTGCTCAGAGAACTGGACTCAACACGCCCTATTCACCGCACAAGAATATATCTGACTAGTAATAATCTTAAAACCTATGTATTGATATCTCTCTCTTAGTGTGTCAAGTGGGTGTAAAGCGGCATAAACACAGCAGTGAAAAGCAGCTAAACCCCATTATAAAAATAAATTACTTTGAAAAACCCATGAAACAAAGACAGTGAAAGAGAGCGAAATTCTTACACAATGCGTTCAGGGGCTGTGATGCAACCTGGATTGACCATATCTAGACCCACAGCTGGATGAGACATAAGGGTGGACACTCTTGGGGCTGAGAGGTTTGGTGAGGTTGGGTGAGCAAACGCAGACCCTTTAAAGTAATACTGCGTGGTACCCATCGCATGGGTCCCAAATCTCCATGTTCAAGGGCATCTTCCTACATCGAAAACATGCATGAGAAAACAAAAAGATGGTACACCATGTGATGGGGAAAGGTTTCTAATACGCACCTCATTTCTCTTCTCCTTGTGCCCGGGTTCGCCATTCCAGCCGCTTTACTAACAATCTCCCTACTTGGAGCATCAGCACCTTTAACCTCCTGTTCTGTACAGGTTGCAATTTGTCCTGAGGATGAACGGGTAGACGGGGAACCAGTGAGAGACTAGCTCTTGGTGTTGGGACAGGCACAGGTCACTCTATTTTCCCATCAGGAAGAAGAATGAACCACAGGCTCATCCTCCCCCCCGGAACCGGAACAGGGCCTGAAGCCATCCTGCGCTTTTGCGGCCAGCTCCCAAAAAAGCGAGTTGTAAAATGGAGCTTCAGGGCACTGCAATTCACAAACCTGCAGAGTTATAAATGATAACTCTCGTCCACAAATATATTGAGGGAAGGCAAAGAAGAGGATTTGAAATCAAGGCAGAATTGCAGGAAACAGATTTCAGGAGGTAGATTCGAATCGCCTTTAAAGCACATGAAAAGCGGCAAAACGTTGACAATGATGCCCTTGGCCAAAAAGGGCGTATGCGTTTTTTCCTGAATATATTCAGGAAAAAACGCATACGCCCTTTTTGGCCAACAAAGCAACCTGGAAAGGCAAATCAGCGCTACAAAGAAGACTCGCTACCCATCGGTCAAAAGGGCCATGCTGAAAAGAGTCTCAAAACCAGAAATGCAGGACAGGCCATGGAGAAATGGGAGCCTTGCTACACTGATGGGCGGGATGTAAATTGCCAACAGCCACTCTGGAGAAGTGTACGGTGTGTCCTGAAACATCTAAAAAACACAGCTTAGAGAGCATAGGGCACTTCCACTCATGGGGGTATAAATTGGGAAAATGAAAAATCAGCAAGACACAAGCACCCCAAAGTTTAGGGCTGCTCTGTTGACAAGGACCTCCACTTCATTCCACCTTCAATATCCCAGGAAAGAGAAAAATGGATAAAGAAGTTGTGGTCCTTATGTACAATGGAATATCACTCAGCCATGAAATCAATGTCATAAGGCTAGTAGCAGCATGATGAGTGGATTTAGGTACGGCGATTCTAAGTGAAATAAGTCACACAGAAAAGGACACTTCTCATAAGGTATCACTTATAGAGGGAATGTAAAAACCGTTACACTTGAACTGAATTACAAAACAGAACAGAGTCACACATGCAGAAAACACACTATGGCTGCTTAACGGGAAAAGTGAGGTGGGGTGATACATAAAACAAGGGTTTCAAATTAGCTCAGATACCGTTCCATAAACCCAATATGTAATAGACAAGACCTACTCCTTGCTCAGAGAACTGGACTCAACACGCCCTATTCACCGCACAAGAATATATCTGACTAGTAATAATCTTAAAACCTATGTATTGATATCTCTCTGTTAGTGTGTCAAGTGGGTGTAAAGTGGCATAAACACAGCAGTGAAAAGCAGCTAAACCCCATTATAAAAATAAATTACTTTGAAAAACCCATGAAACAAAGACAGTGAAAGAGAGCGAAATTCTTACACAATGCGTTCAGGGGCTGTGATGCAACCTGGATTGACCATATCTAGACCCACAGCTGGATGAGACATAAGGGTGGACACTCTTGGGGCTGAGAGGTTTGGTGAGGTTGGGTGAGCAAACGCAGACCCTTTAAAGTAATACTGCGTGGTACCCATCGCATGGGTCCCAAATCTCCATGTTCAAGGGCATCTTCCTACATCGAAAACAAGCATGAGAAAACAAAAAGATGGTACACCATGTGATGGGGAAAGGTTTCTAATACGCACCTCATTTCTCTTCTCCTTGTGCCCGGGTTCGCCATTCCAGCCGCTTTACTAACAATCTCCCTACTTGGAGCATCAGCACCTTTAACCTCCTGTTCTGTACAGGTTGCAATTTGTCCTGAGGATGAACGGGTAGACGGGGAACCAGTGAGAGACTAGCTCTTGGTGTTGGGACAGGCACAGGTCACTCTATTTTCCCATCAGGAAGAAGAATGAACCACAGGCTCATCCTCCCCCCCGGAACCGGAACAGGGCCTGAAGCCATCCTGCGCTTTTGCGGCCAGCTCCCAAAAAAGCGAGTTGTAAAATGGAGCTTCAGGGCACTGCAATTCACAAACCTGCAGAGTTATAAATGATAACTCTCGTCCACAAATATATTGAGGGAAGGCAAAGAAGAGGATTTGAAATCAAGGCAGAATTGCAGGAAACAGATTTCAGGAGGTAGATTCGAATCGCCTTTAAAGCACATGAAAAGCGGCAAAACGTTGACAATGATGCCCTTGGCCAAAAAGGGCGTATGCGTTTTTTCCTGAATATATTCAGGAAAAAACGCATACGCCCTTTTTGGCCAACAAAGCAACCTGGAAAGGCAAATCAGCGCTACAAAGAAGACTCGCTACCCATCGGTCAAAAGGGCCATGCTGAAAAGAGTCTCAAAACCAGAAATGCAGGACAGGCCATGGAGAAATGGGAGCCTTGCTACACTGATGGGCGGGATGTAAATTGCCAACAGCCACTCTGGAGAAGTGTACGGTGTGTCCTGAAACATCTAAAAAACACAGCTTAGAGAGCATAGGGCACTTCCACTCATGGGGGTATAAATTGGGAAAATGAAAAATCAGCAAGACACAAGCACCCCAAAGTTTAGGGCTGCTCTGTTGACAAGGACCTCCACTTCATTCCACCTTCAATATCCCAGGAAAGAGAAAAATGGATAAAGAAGTTGTGGTCCTTATGTACAATGGAATATCACTCAGCCATGAAATCAATGTCATAAGGCTAGTAGCAGCATGATGAGTGGATTTAGGTACGGCGATTCTAAGTGAAATAAGTCACACAGAAAAGGACACTTCTCATAAGGTATCACTTATAGAGGGAATGTAAAAACCGTTACACTTGAACTGAATTACAAAACAGAACAGAGTCACACATGCAGAAAACACACTATGGCTGCTTAACGGGAAAAGTGAGGTGGGGTGATACATAAAACAAGGGTTTCAAATTAGCTCAGATACCGTTCCATAAACCCAATATGTAATAGACAAGACCTACTCCTTGCTCAGAGAACTGGACTCAACACGCGCTATTCACCGCACAAGAATATATCTGATTAGTAATAATCTTAAAACCTATGTATTGATATCTCTCTCTTAGTGTGTCAAGTGGGTGTAAAGCGGCATAAACACAGCAGTGAAAAGCAGCTAAACCCCATTATAAAAATAAATTACTTTGAAAAACCCATGAAACAAAGACAGTGAAAGAGAGCGAAATTCTTACACAATGCGTTCAGGGGCTGTGATGCAACCTGGATTGACCATATCTAGACCCACAGCTGGATGAGACATAAGGGTGGACACTCTTGGGGCTGAGAGGTTTGGTGAGGTTGGGTGAGCAAACGCAGACCCTTTAAAGTAATACTGCGTGGTACCCATCGCATGGGTCCCAAATCTCCATGTTCAAGGGCATCTTCCTACATCGAAAACATGCATGAGAAAACAAAAAGATGGTACACCATGTGATGGGGAAAGGTTTCTAATACGCACCTCATTTCTCTTCTCCTTGTGCCCGGGTTCGCCATTCCAGCCGCTTTACTAACAATCTCCCTACTTGGAGCATCAGCACCTTTAACCTCCTGTTCTGTACAGGTTGCAATTTGTCCTGAGGATGAACGAGTAGACGGGGAACCAGTGAGAGACTAGCTCTTGGTGTTGGGACAGGCACAGGTCACTCTATTTTCCCATCAGGAAGAAGAATGAACCACAGGCTCATCCTCCCCCCCGGAACCGGAACAGGGCCTGAAGCCATCCTGCGCTTTTGCGGCCAGCTCCCAAAAAAGCGAGTTGTAAAATGGAGCTTCAGGGCACTGCAATTCACAAACCTGCAGAGTTATAAATGATAACTCTCGTCCACAAATATATTGAGGGAAGGCAAAGAAGAGGATTTGAAATCAAGGCAGAATTGCAGGAAACAGATTTCAGGAGGTAGATTCGAATCGCCTTTAAAGCACATGAAAAGCGGCAAAACGTTGACAATGATGCCCTTGGCCAAAAAGGGCGTATGCGTTTTGTCCTGAATATATTCAGGAAAAAACGCATACGCCCTTTTTGGCCAACAAAGCAACCTGGAAAGGCAAATCAGCGCTACAAAGAAGACTCGCTACCCATCGGTCAAAAGGGCCATGCTGAAAAAAGTCTCAAAACCAGAAATGCAGGACAGGCCATGGAGAAATGGGAGCCTTGCTACACTGATGGGCGGGATGTAAATTGCCAACAGCCACTCTGGAGAAGTGTACGGTGTGTCCTGAAACATCTAAAAAACACAGCTTAGAGAGCATAGGGCACTTCCACTCATGGGGGTATAAATTGGGAAAATGAAAAATCAGCAAGACACAAGCACCCCAAAGTTTAGGGCTGCTCTGTTGACAAGGACCTCCACTTCATTCCACCTTCAATATCCCAGGAAAGAGAAAAATGGATAAAGAAGTTGTGGTCCTTATGTACAATGGAATATCACTCAGCCATGAAATCAATGTCATAAGGCTAGTAGCAGCATGATGAGTGGATTTAGGTACGGCGATTCTAAGTGAAATAAGTCACACAGAAAAGGACACTTCTCATAAGGTATCACTTATAGAGGGAATGTAAAAACCGTTACACTTGAACTGAATTACAAAACAGAACAGAGTCACACATGCAGAAAACACACTATGGCTGCTTAACGGGAAAAGTGAGGTGGGGTGATACATAAAACAAGGGTTTCAAATTAGCTCAGATACCGTTCCATAAACCCAATATGTAATAGACAAGACCTACTCCTTGCTCAGAGAACTGGACTCAACACGCCCTATTCACCGCACAAGAATATATCTGACTAGTAATAATCTTAAAACCTATGTATTGATATCTCTCTGTTAGTGTGTCAAGTGGGTGTAAAGCGGCATAAACACAGCAGTGAAAAGCAGCTAAACCCCATTATAAAAATAAATTACTTTGAAAAACCCATGAAACAAAGACAGTGAAAGAGAGCGAAATTCTTACACAATGCGTTCAGGGGCTGTGATGCAACCTGGATTGACCATATCTAGACCCACAGCTGGATGAGACATAAGGGTGGACACTCTTGGGGCTGAGAGGTTTGGTGAGGTTGGGTGAGCAAACGCAGACCCTTTAAAGTAATACTGCGTGGTACCCATCGCATGGGTCCCAAATCTCCATGTTCAAGGGCATCTTCCTACATCGAAAACATGCATGAGAAAACAAAAAGATGGTACACCATGTGATGGGGAAAGGTTTCTAATACGCACCTCATTTCTCTTCTCCTTGTGCCCGGGTTCGCCATTCCAGCCGCTTTACTAACAATCTCCCTACTTGGAGCATCAGCACCTTTAACCTCCTGTTCTGTACAGGTTGCAATTTGTCCTGAGGATGAACGGGTAGACGGGGAACCAGTGAGAGACTAGCTCTTGGTGTTGGGACAGGCACAGGTCACTCTATTTTCCCATCAGGAAGAAGAATGAACCACAGGCTCATCCTCCCCCCCGGAACCGGAACAGGGCCTGAAGCCATCCTGCGCTTTTGCGGCCAGCTCCCAAAAAAGCGAGTTGTAAAATGGAGCTTCAGGGCACTGCAATTCACAAACCTGCAGAGTTATAAATGATAACTCTCGTCCACAAATATATTGAGGGAAGGCAAAGAAGAGGATTTGAAATCAAGGCAGAATTGCAGGAAACAGATTTCAGGAGGTAGATTCGAATCGCCTTTAAAGCACATGAAAAGCGGCAAAACGTTGACAATGATGCCCTTGGCCAAAAAGGGCGTATGCGTTTTTTCCTGAATATATTCAGGAAAAAACGCATACGCCCTTTTTGGCCAACAAAGCAACCTGGAAAGGCAAATCAGCGCTACAAAGAAGACTCGCTACCCATCGGTCAAAAGGGCCATGCTGAAAAAAGTCTCAAAACCAGAAATGCAGGACAGGCCATGGAGAAATGGGAGCCTTGCTACACTGATGGGCGGGATGTAAATTGCCAACAGCCACTCTGGAGAAGTGTACGGTGTGTCCTGAAACATCTAAAAAACACAGCTTAGAGAGCATAGGGCACTTCCACTCATGGGGGTATAAATTGGGAAAATGAAAAATCAGCAAGACACAAGCACCCCAAAGTTTAGGGCTGCTCTGTTGACAAGGACCTCCACTTCATTCCACCTTCAATATCCCAGGAAAGAGAAAAATGGATAAAGAAGTTGTGGTCCTTATGTACAATGGAATATCACTCAGCCATGAAATCAATGTCATAAGGCTAGTAGCAGCATGATGAGTGGATTTAGGTACGGCGATTCTAAGTGAAATAAGTCACACAGAAAAGGACACTTCTCATAAGGTATCACTTATAGAGGGAAGGTAAAAACCGTTACACTTGAACTGAATTACAAAACAGAACAGAGTCACACATGCAGAAAACACACTATGGCTGCTTAACGGGAAAAGTGAGGTGGGGTGATACATAAAACAAGGGTTTCAAATTAGCTCAGATACCGTTCCATAAACCCAATATGTAATAGACAAGACCTACTCCTTGCTCAGAGAACTGGACTCAACACGCCCTATTCACCGCACAAGAATATATCTGACTAGTAATAATCTTAAAACCTATGTATTGATATCTCTCTGTTAGTGTGTCAAGTGGGTGTAAAGCGGCATAAACACAGCAGTGAAAAGCAGCTAAACCCCATTATAAAAATAAATTACTTTGAAAAACCCATGAAACAAAGACAGTGAAAGAGAGCGAAATTCTTACACAATGCGTTCAGGGGCTGTGATGCAACCTGGATTGACCATATCTAGACCCACAGCTGGATGAGACATAAGGGTGGACACTCTTGGGGCTGAGAGGTTTGGTGAGGTTGGGTGAGCAAACGCAGACCCTTTAAAGTAATACTGCGTGGTACCCATCGCATGGGTCCCAAATCTCCATGTTCAAGGGCATCTTCCTACATCGAAAACAAGCATGAGAAAACAAAAAGATGGTACACCATGTGATGGGGAAAGGTTTCTAATACGCACCTCATTTCTCTTCTCCTTGTGCCCGGGTTCGCCATTCCAGCCGCTTTACTAACAATCTCCCTACTTGGAGCATCAGCACCTTTAACCTCCTGTTCTGTACAGGTTGCAATTTGTCCTGAGGATGAACGGGTAGACGGGGAACCAGTGAGAGACTAGCTCTTGGTGTTGGGACAGGCAGAGGTCACTCTATTTTCCCATCAGGAAGAAGAATGAACCACAGGCTCATCCTCCCCCCCGGAACCGGAACAGGGCCTGAAGCCATCCTGCGCTTTTGCGGCCAGCTCCCAAAAAAGCGAGTTGTAAAATGGAGCTTCAGGGCACTGCAATTCACAAACCTGCAGAGTTATAAATGATAACTCTCGTCCACAAATATATTGAGGGAAGGCAAAGAAGAGGATTTGAAATCAAGGCAGAATTGCAGGAAACAGATTTCAGGAGGTAGATTCGAATCGCCTTTAAAGCACATGAAAAGCGGCAAAACGTTGACAATGATGCCCTTGGCCAAAAAGGGCGTATGCGTTTTTTCCTGAATATATTCAGGAAAAAACGCATACGCCCTTTTTGGCCAACAAAGCAACCTGGAAAGGCAAATCAGCGCTACAAAGAAGACTCGCTACCCATCGGTCAAAAGGGCCATGCTGAAAAGAGTCTCAAAACCAGAAATGCAGGACAGGCCATGGAGAAATGGGAGCCTTGCTACACTGATGGGCGGGATGTAAATTGCCAACAGCCACTCTGGAGAAGTGTACGGTGTGTCCTGAAACATCTAAAAAACACAGCTTAGAGAGCATAGGGCACTTCCACTCATGGGGGTATAAATTGGGAAAATGAAAAATCAGCAAGACACAAGCACCCCAAAGTTTAGGGCTGCTCTGTTGACAAGGACCTCCACTTCATTCCACCTTCAATATCCCAGGAAAGAGAAAAATGGATAAAGAAGTTGTGGTCCTTATGTACAATGGAATATCACTCAGCCATGAAATCAATGTCATAAGGCTAGTAGCAGCATGATGAGTGGATTTAGGTACGGCGATTCTAAGTGAAATAAGTCACACAGAAAAGGACACTTCTCATAAGGTATCACTTATAGAGGGAATGTAAAAACCATTACACTTGAACTGAATTACAAAACAGAACAGAGTCACACATGCAGAAAACACACTATGGCTGCTTAACGGGAAAAGTGAGGTGGGGTGATACATAAAACAAGGGTTTCAAATTAGCTCAGATACCGTTCCATAAACCCAATATGTAATAGACAAGACCTACTCCTTGCTCAGAGAACTGGACTCAACACGCCCTATTCACCGCACAAGAATATATCTGACTAGTAATAATCTTAAAACCTATGTATTGATATCTCTCTCTTAGTGTGTCAAGTGGGTGTAAAGCGGCATAAACACAGCAGTGAAAAGCAGCTAAACCCCATTATAAAAATAAATTACTTTGAAAAACCCATGAAACAAAGACAGTGAAAGAGAGCGAAATTCTTACACAATGCGTTCAGGGGCTGTGATGCAACCTGGATTGACCATATCTAGACCCACAGCTGGATGAGACATAAGGGTGGACACTCTTGGGGCTGAGAGGTTTGGTGAGGTTGGGTGAGCAAACGCAGACCCTTTAAAGTAATACTGCGTGGTACCCATCGCATGGGTCCCAAATCTCCATGTTCAAGGGCATCTTCCTACATCGAAAACATGCATGAGAAAACAAAAAGATGGTACACCATGTGATGGGGAAAGGTTTCTAATACGCACCTCATTTCTCTTCTCCTTGTGCCCGGGTTCGCCATTCCAGCCGCTTTACTAACAATCTCCCTACTTGGAGCATCAGCACCTTTAACCTCCTGTTCTGTACAGGTTGCAATTTGTCCTGAGGATGAACGGGTAGACGGGGAACCAGTGAGAGACTAGCTCTTGGTGTTGGGACAGGCACAGGTCACTCTATTTTCCCATCAGGAAGAAGAATGAACCACAGGCTCATCCTCCCCCCCGGAACCGGAACAGGGCCTGAAGCCATCCTGCGCTTTTGCGGCCAGCTCCCAAAAAAGCGAGTTGTAAAATGGAGCTTCAGGGCACTGCAATTCACAAACCTGCAGAGTTATAAATGATAACTCTCGTCCACAAATATATTGAGGGAAGGCAAAGAAGAGGATTTGAAATCAAGGCAGAATTGCAGGAAACAGATTTCAGGAGGTAGATTCGAATCGCCTTTAAAGCACATGAAAAGCGGCAAAACGTTGACAATGATGCCCTTGGCCAAAAAGGGCGTATGCGTTTTTTCCTGAATATATTCAGGAAAAAACGCATACGCCCTTTTTGGCCAACAAAGCAACCTGGAAAGGCAAATCAGCGCTACAAAGAAGACTCGCTACCCATCGGTCAAAAGGGCCATGCTGAAAAGAGTCTCAAAACCAGAAATGCAGGACAGGCCATGGAGAAATGGGAGCCTTGCTACACTGATGGGCGGGATGTAAATTGCCAACAGCCACTCTGGAGAAGTGTACGGTGTGTCCTGAAACATCTAAAAAACACAGCTTAGAGAGCATAGGGCACTTCCACTCATGGGGGTATAAATTGGGAAAATGAAAAATCAGCAAGACACAAGCACCCCAAAGTTTAGGGCTGCTCTGTTGACAAGGACCTCCACTTCATTCCACCTTCAATATCCCAGGAAAGAGAAAAATGGATAAAGAAGTTGTGGTCCTTATGTACAATGGAATATCACTCAGCCATGAAATCAATGTCATAAGGCTAGTAGCAGCATGATGAGTGGATTTAGGTACGGCGATTCTAAGTGAAATAAGTCACACAGAAAAGGACACTTCTCATAAGGTATCACTTATAGAGGGAATGTAAAAACCGTTACACTTGAACTGAATTACAAAACAGAACAGAGTCACACATGCAGAAAACACACTATGGCTGCTTAACGGGAAAAGTGAGGTGGGGTGATACATAAAACAAGGGTTTCAAATTAGCTCAGATACCGTTCCATAAACCCAATATGTAATAGACAAGACCTACTCCTTGCTCAGAGAACTGGACTCAACACGCCCTATTCACCGCACAAGAATATATCTGACTAGTAATAATCTTAAAACCTATGTATTGATATCTCTCTGTTAGTGTGTCAAGTGGGTGTAAAGCGGCATAAACACAGCAGTGAAAAGCAGCTAAACCCCATTATAAAAATAAATTACTTTGAAAAACCCATGAAACAAAGACAGTGAAAGAGAGCGAAATTCTTACACAATGCGTTCAGGGGCTGTGATGCAACCTGGATTGACCATATCTAGACCCACAGCTGGATGAGACATAAGGGTGGACACTCTTGGGGCTGAGAGGTTTGGTGAGGTTGGGTGAGCAAACGCAGACCCTTTAAAGTAATACTGCGTGGTACCCATCGCATGGGTCCCAAATCTCCATGTTCAAGGGCATCTTCCTACATCGAAAACATGCATGAGAAAACAAAAAGATGGTACACCATGTGATGGGGAAAGGTTTCTAATACGCACCTCATTTCTCTTCTCCTTGTGCCCGGGTTCGCCATTCCAGCCGCTTTACTAACAATCTCCCTACTTGGAGCATCAGCACCTTTAACCTCCTGTTCTGTACAGGTTGCAATTTGTCCTGAGGATGAACGGGTAGACGGGGAACCAGTGAGAGACTAGCTCTTGGTGTTGGGACAGGCACAGGTCACTCTATTTTCCCATCAGGAAGAAGAATGAACCACAGGCTCATCCTCCCCCCCGGAACCGGAACAGGGCCTGAAGCCATCCTGCGCTTTTGCGGCCAGCTCCCAAAAAAGCGAGTTGTAAAATGGAGCTTCAGGGCACTGCAATTCACAAACCTGCAGAGTTATAAATGATAACTCTCGTCCACAAATATATTGAGGGAAGGCAAAGAAGAGGATTTGAAATCAAGGCAGAATTGCAGGAAACAGATTTCAGGAGGTAGATTCGAATCGCCTTTAAAGCACATGAAAAGCGGCAAAACGTTGACAATGATGCCCTTGGCCAAAAAGGGCGTATGCGTTTTTTCCTGAATATATTCAGGAAAAAACGCATACGCCCTTTTTGGCCAACAAAGCAACCTGGAAAGGCAAATCAGCGCTACAAAGAAGACTCGCTACCCATCGGTCAAAAGGGCCATGCTGAAAAAAGTCTCAAAACCAGAAATGCAGGACAGGCCATGGAGAAATGGGAGCCTTGCTACACTGATGGGCGGGATGTAAATTGCCAACAGCCACTCTGGAGAAGTGTACGGTGTGTCCTGAAACATCTAAAAAACACAGCTTAGAGAGCATAGGGCACTTCCACTCATGGGGGTATAAATTGGGAAAATGAAAAATCAGCAAGACACAAGCACCCCAAAGTTTAGGGCTGCTCTGTTGACAAGGACCTCCACTTCATTCCACCTTCAATATCCCAGGAAAGAGAAAAATGGATAAAGAAGTTGTGGTCCTTATGTACAATGGAATATCACTCAGCCATGAAATCAATGTCATAAGGCTAGTAGCAGCATGATGAGTGGATTTAGGTACGGCGATTCTAAGTGAAATAAGTCACACAGAAAAGGACACTTCTCATAAGGTATCACTTATAGAGGGAAGGTAAAAACCGTTACACTTGAACTGAATTACAAAACAGAACAGAGTCACACATGCAGAAAACACACTATGGCTGCTTAACGGGAAAAGTGAGGTGGGGTGATACATAAAACAAGGGTTTCAAATTAGCTCAGATACCGTTCCATAAACCCAATATGTAATAGACAAGACCTACTCCTTGCTCAGAGAACTGGACTCAACACGCCCTATTCACCGCACAAGAATATATCTGACTAGTAATAATCTTAAAACCTATGTATTGATATCTCTCTGTTAGTGTGTCAAGTGGGTGTAAAGCGGCATAAACACAGCAGTGAAAAGCAGCTAAACCCCATTATAAAAATAAATTACTTTGAAAAACCCATGAAACAAAGACAGTGAAAGAGAGCGAAATTCTTACACAATGCGTTCAGGGGCTGTGATGCAACCTGGATTGACCATATCTAGACCCACAGCTGGATGAGACATAAGGGTGGACACTCTTGGGGCTGAGAGGTTTGGTGAGGTTGGGTGAGCAAACGCAGACCCTTTAAAGTAATACTGCGTGGTACCCATCGCATGGGTCCCAAATCTCCATGTTCAAGGGCATCTTCCTACATCGAAAACATGCATGAGAAAACAAAAAGATGGTACACCATGTGATGGGGAAAGGTTTCTAATACGCACCTCATTTCTCTTCTCCTTGTGCCCGGGTTCGCCATTCCAGCCGCTTTACTAACAATCTCCCTACTTGGAGCATCAGCACCTTTAACCTCCTGTTCTGTACAGGTTGCAATTTGTCCTGAGGATGAACGGGTAGACGGGGAACCAGTGAGAGACTAGCTCTTGGTGTTGGGACAGGCACAGGTCACTCTATTTTCCCATCAGGAAGAAGAATGAACCACAGGCTCATCCTCCCCCCCGGAACCGGAACAGGGCCTGAAGCCATCCTGCGCTTTTGCGGCCAGCTCCCAAAAAAGCGAGTTGTAAAATGGAGCTTCAGGGCACTGCAATTCACAAACCTGCAGAGTTATAAATGATAACTCTCGTCCACAAATATATTGAGGGAAGGCAAAGAAGAGGATTTGAAATCAAGGCAGAATTGCAGGAAACAGATTTCAGGAGGTAGATTCGAATCGCCTTTAAAGCACATGAAAAGCGGCAAAACGTTGACAATGATGCCCTTGGCCAAAAAGGGCGTATGCGTTTTTTCCTGAATATATTCAGGAAAAAACGCATACGCCCTTTTTGGCCAACAAAGCAACCTGGAAAGGCAAATCAGCGCTACAAAGAAGACTCGCTACCCATCGGTCAAAAGGGCCATGCTGAAAAAAGTCTCAAAACCAGAAATGCAGGACAGGCCATGGAGAAATGGGAGCCTTGCTACACTGATGGGCGGGATGTAAATTGCCAACAGCCACTCTGGAGAAGTGTACGGTGTGTCCTGAAACATCTAAAAAACACAGCTTAGAGAGCATAGGGCACTTCCACTCATGGGGGTATAAATTGGGAAAATGAAAAATCAGCAAGACACAAGCACCCCAAAGTTTAGGGCTGCTCTGTTGACAAGGACCTCCACTTCATTCCACCTTCAATATCCCAGGAAAGAGAAAAATGGATAAAGAAGTTGTGGTCCTTATGTACAATGGAATATCACTCAGCCATGAAATCAATGTCATAAGGCTAGTAGCAGCATGATGAGTGGATTTAGGTACGGCGATTCTAAGTGAAATAAGTCACACAGAAAAGGACACTTCTCATAAGGTATCACTTATAGAGGGAAGGTAAAAACCGTTACACTTGAACTGAATTACAAAACAGAACAGAGTCACACATGCAGAAAACACACTATGGCTGCTTAACGGGAAAAGTGAGGTGGGGTGATACATAAAACAAGGGTTTCAAATTAGCTCAGATACCGTTCCATAAACCCAATATGTAATAGACAAGACCTACTCCTTGCTCAGAGAACTGGACTCAACACGCCCTATTCACCGCACAAGAATATATCTGACTAGTAATAATCTTAAAACCTATGTATTGATATCTCTCTCTTAGTGTGTCAAGTGGGTGTAAAGCGGCATAAACACAGCAGTGAAAAGCAGCTAAACCCCATTATAAAAATAAATTACTTTGAAAAACCCATGAAACAAAGACAGTGAAAGAGAGCGAAATTCTTACACAATGCGTTCAGGGGCTGTGATGCAACCTGGATTGACCATATCTAGACCCACAGCTGGATGAGACATAAGGGTGGACACTCTTGGGGCTGAGAGGTTTGGTGAGGTTGGGTGAGCAAACGCAGACCCTTTAAAGTAATACTGCGTGGTACCCATCGCATGGGTCCCAAATCTCCAGGTTCAAGGGCATCTTCCTACATCGAAAACATGCATGAGAAAACAAAAAGATGGTACACCATGTGATGGGGAAAGGTTTCTAATACGCACCTCATTTCTCTTCTCCTTGTGCCCGGGTTCGCCATTCCAGCCGCTTTACTAACAATCTCCCTACTTGGAGCATCAGCACCTTTAACCTCCTGTTCTGTACAGGTTGCAATTTGTCCTGAGGATGAACGGGTAGACGGGGAACCAGTGAGAGACTAGCTCTTGGTGTTGGGACAGGCACAGGTCACTCTATTTTCCCATCAGGAAGAAGAATGAACCACAGGCTCATCCTCCCCCCCGGAACCGGAACAGGGCCTGAAGCCATCCTGCGCTTTTGCGGCCAGCTCCCAAAAAAGCGAGTTGTAAAATGGAGCTTCAGGGCACTGCAATTCACAAACCTGCAGAGTTATAAATGATAACTCTCGTCCACAAATATATTGAGGGAAGGCAAAGAAGAGGATTTGAAATCAAGGCAGAATTGCAGGAAACAGATTTCAGGAGGTAGATTCGAATCGCCTTTAAAGCACATGAAAAGCGGCAAAACGTTGACAATGATGCCCTTGGCCAAAAAGGGCGTATGCGTTTTGTCCTGAATATATTCAGGAAAAAACGCATACGCCCTTTTTGGCCAACAAAGCAACCTGGAAAGGCAAATCAGCGCTACAAAGAAGACTCGCTACCCATCGGTCAAAAGGGCCATGCTGAAAAGAGTCTCAAAACCAGAAATGCAGGACAGGCCATGGAGAAATGGGAGCCTTGCTACACTGATGGGCGGGATGTAAATTGCCAACAGCCACTCTGGAGAAGTGTACGGTGTGTCCTGAAACATCTAAAAAACACAGCTTAGAGAGCATAGGGCACTTCCACTCATGGGGGTATAAATTGGGAAAATGAAAAATCAGCAAGACACAAGCACCCCAAAGTTTAGGGCTGCTCTGTTGACAAGGACCTCCACTTCATTCCACCTTCAATATCCCAGGAAAGAGAAAAATGGATAAAGAAGTTGTGGTCCTTATGTACAATGGAATATCACTCAGCCATGAAATCAATGTCATAAGGCTAGTAGCAGCATGATGAGTGGATTTAGGTACGGCGATTCTAAGTGAAATAAGTCACACAGAAAAGGACACTTCTCATAAGGTATCACTTATAGAGGGAATGTAAAAACCGTTACACTTGAACTGAATTACAAAACAGAACAGAGTCACACATGCAGAAAACACACTATGGCTGCTTAACGGGAAAAGTGAGGTGGGGTGATACATAAAACAAGGGTTTCAAATTAGCTCAGATACCGTTCCATAAACCCAATATGTAATAGACAAGACCTACTCCTTGCTCAGAGAACTGGACTCAACACGCCCTATTCACCGCACAAGAATATATCTGACTAGTAATAATCTTAAAACCTATGTATTGATATCTCTCTGTTAGTGTGTCAAGTGGGTGTAAAGCGGCATAAACACAGCAGTGAAAAGCAGCTAAACCCCATTATAAAAATAAATTACTTTGAAAAACCCATGAAACAAAGACAGTGAAAGAGAGCGAAATTCTTACACAATGCGTTCAGGGGCTGTGATGCAACCTGGATTGACCATATCTAGACCCACAGCTGGATGAGACATAAGGGTGGACACTCTTGGGGCTGAGAGGTTTGGTGAGGTTGGGTGAGCAAACGCAGACCCTTTAAAGTAATACTGCGTGGTACCCATCGCATGGGTCCCAAATCTCCATGTTCAAGGGCATCTTCCTACATCGAAAACAAGCATGAGAAAACAAAAAGATGGTACACCATGTGATGGGGAAAGGTTTCTAATACGCACCTCATTTCTCTTCTCCTTGTGCCCGGGTTCGCCATTCCAGCCGCTTTACTAACAATCTCCCTACTTGGAGCATCAGCACCTTTAACCTCCTGTTCCGTACAGGTTGCAATTTGTCCTGAGGATGAACGAGTAGACGGGGAACCAGTGAGAGACTAGCTCTTGGTGTTGGGACAGGCACAGGTCACTCTATTTTCCCATCAGGAAGAAGAATTAACCACAGGCTCATCCTCCCCCCCGGAACCGGAACAGGGCCTGAAGCCATCCTGCGCTTTTGCGGCCAGCTCCCAAAAAAGCGAGTTGTAAAATGGAGCTTCAGGGCACTGCAATTCACAAACCTGCAGAGTTATAAATGATAACTCTCGTCCACAAATATATTGAGGGAAGGCAAAGAAGAGGATTTGAAATCAAGGCAGAATTGCAGGAAACAGATTTCAGGAGGTAGATTCGAATCGCCTTTAAAGCACATGAAAAGCGGCAAAACGTTGACAATGATGCCCTTGGCCAAAAAGGGCGTATGCGTTTTGTCCTGAATATATTCAGGAAAAAACGCATACGCCCTTTTTGGCCAACAAAGCAACCTGGAAAGGCAAATCAGCGCTACAAAGAAGACTCGCTACCCATCGGTCAAAAGGGCCATGCTGAAAAGAGTCTCAAAACCAGAAATGCAGGACAGGCCATGGAGAAATGGGAGCCTTGCTACACTGATGGGCGGGATGTAAATTGCCAACAGCCACTCTGGAGAAGTGTACGGTGTGTCCTGAAACATCTAAAAAACACAGCTTAGAGAGCATAGGGCACTTCCACTCATGGGGGTATAAATTGGGAAAATGAAAAATCAGCAAGACACAAGCACCCCAAAGTTTAGGGCTGCTCTGTTGACAAGGACCTCCACTTCATTCCACCTTCAATATCCCAGGAAAGAGAAAAATGGATAAAGAAGTTGTGGTCCTTATGTACAATGGAATATCACTCAGCCATGAAATCAATGTCATAAGGCTAGTAGCAGCATGATGAGTGGATTTAGGTACGGCGATTCTAAGTGAAATAAGTCACACAGAAAAGGACACTTCTCATAAGGTATCACTTATAGAGGGAATGTAAAAACCATTACACTTGAACTGAATTACAAAACAGAACAGAGTCACACATGCAGAAAACACACTATGGCTGCTTAACGGGAAAAGTGAGGTGGGGTGATACATAAAACAAGGGTTTCAAATTAGCTCAGATACCGTTCCATAAACCCAATATGTAATAGACAAGACCTACTCCTTGCTCAGAGAACTGGACTCAACACGCCCTATTCACCGCACAAGAATATATCTGACTAGTAATAATCTTAAAACCTATGTATTGATATCTCTCTGTTAGTGTGTCAAGTGGGTGTAAAGCAGCATAAACACAGCAGTGAAAAGCAGCTAAACCCCATTATAAAAATAAATTACTTTGAAAAACCCATGAAACAAAGACAGTGAAAGAGAGCGAAATTCTTACACAATGCGTTCAGGGGCTGTGATGCAACCTGGATTGACCATATCTAGACCCACAGCTGGATGAGACATAAGGGTGGACACTCTTGGGGCTGAGAGGTTTGGTGAGGTTGGGTGAGCAAACGCAGACCCTTTAAAGTAATACTGCGTGGTACCCATCGCATGGGTCCCAAATCTCCATGTTCAAGGGCATCTTCCTACATCGAAAACATGCATGAGAAAACAAAAAGATGGTACACCATGTGATGGGGAAAGGTTTCTAATACGCACCTCATTTCTCTTCTCCTTGTGCCCGGGTTCGCCATTCCAGCCGCTTTACTAACAATCTCCCTACTTGGAGCATCAGCACCTTTAACCTCCTGTTCCGTACAGGTTGCAATTTGTCCTGAGGATGAACGAGTAGACGGGGAACCAGTGAGAGACTAGCTCTTGGTGTTGGGACAGGCACAGGTCACTCTATTTTCCCATCAGGAAGAAGAATGAACCACAGGCTCATCCTCCCCCCCGGAACCGGAACAGGGCCTGAAGCCATCCTGCGCTTTTGCGGCCAGCTCCCAAAAAAGCGAGTTGTAAAATGGAGCTTCAGGGCACTGCAATTCACAAACCTGCAGAGTTATAAATGATAACTCTCGTCCACAAATATATTGAGGGAAGGCAAAGAAGAGGATTTGAAATCAAGGCAGAATTGCAGGAAACAGATTTCAGGAGGTAGATTCGAATCGCCTTTAAAGCACATGAAAAGCGGCAAAACGTTGACAATGATGCCCTTGGCCAAAAAGGGCGTATGCGTTTTTTCCTGAATATATTCAGGAAAAAACGCATACGCCCTTTTTGGCCAACAAAGCAACCTGGAAAGGCAAATCAGCGCTACAAAGAAGACTCGCTACCCATCGGTCAAAAGGGCCATGCTGAAAAAAGTCTCAAAACCAGAAATGCAGGACAGGCCATGGAGAAATGGGAGCCTTGCTACACTGATGGGCGGGATGTAAATTGCCAACAGCCACTCTGGAGAAGTGTACGGTGTGTCCTGAAACATCTAAAAAACACAGCTTAGAGAGCATAGGGCACTTCCACTCATGGGGGTATAAATTGGGAAAATGAAAAATCAGCAAGACACAAGCACCCCAAAGTTTAGGGCTGCTCTGTTGACAAGGACCTCCACTTCATTCCACCTTCAATATCCCAGGAAAGAGAAAAATGGATAAAGAAGTTGTGGTCCTTATGTACAATGGAATATCACTCAGCCATGAAATCAATGTCATAAGGCTAGTAGCAGCATGATGAGTGGATTTAGGTACGGCGATTCTAAGTGAAATAAGTCACACAGAAAAGGACACTTCTCATAAGGTATCACTTATAGAGGGAAGGTAAAAACCGTTACACTTGAACTGAATTACAAAACAGAACAGAGTCACACATGCAGAAAACACACTATGGCTGCTTAACGGGAAAAGTGAGGTGGGGTGATACATAAAACAAGGGTTTCAAATTAGCTCAGATACCGTTCCATAAACCCAATATGTAATAGACAAGACCTACTCCTTGCTCAGAGAACTGGACTCAACACGCCCTATTCACCGCACAAGAATATATCTGACTAGTAATAATCTTAAAACCTATGTATTGATATCTCTCTCTTAGTGTGTCAAGTGGGTGTAAAGCGGCATAAACACAGCAGTGAAAAGCAGCTAAACCCCATTATAAAAATAAATTACTTTGAAAAACCCATGAAACAAAGACAGTGAAAGAGAGCGAAATTCTTACACAATGCGTTCAGGGGCTGTGATGCAACCTGGATTGACCATATCTAGACCCACAGCTGGATGAGACATAAGGGTGGACACTCTTGGGGCTGAGAGGTTTGGTGAGGTTGGGTGAGCAAACGCAGACCCTTTAAAGTAATACTGCGTGGTACCCATCGCATGGGTCCCAAATCTCCAGGTTCAAGGGCATCTTCCTACATCGAAAACATGCATGAGAAAACAAAAAGATGGTACACCATGTGATGGGGAAAGGTTTCTAATACGCACCTCATTTCTCTTCTCCTTGTGCCCGGGTTCGCCATTCCAGCCGCTTTACTAACAATCTCCCTACTTGGAGCATCAGCACCTTTAACCTCCTGTTCTGTACAGGTTGCAATTTGTCCTGAGGATGAACGGGTAGACGGGGAACCAGTGAGAGACTAGCTCTTGGTGTTGGGACAGGCACAGGTCACTCTATTTTCCCATCAGGAAGAAGAATGAACCACAGGCTCATCCTCCCCCCCGGAACCGGAACAGGGCCTGAAGCCATCCTGCGCTTTTGCGGCCAGCTCCCAAAAAAGCGAGTTGTAAAATGGAGCTTCAGGGCACTGCAATTCACAAACCTGCAGAGTTATAAATGATAACTCTCGTCCACAAATATATTGAGGGAAGGCAAAGAAGAGGATTTGAAATCAAGGCAGAATTGCAGGAAACAGATTTCAGGAGGTAGATTCGAATCGCCTTTAAAGCACATGAAAAGCGGCAAAACGTTGACAATGATGCCCTTGGCCAAAAAGGGCGTATGCGTTTTTTCCTGAATATATTCAGGAAAAAACGCATACGCCCTTTTTGGCCAACAAAGCAACCTGGAAAGGCAAATCAGCGCTACAAAGAAGACTCGCTACCCATCGGTCAAAAGGGCCATGCTGAAAAGAGTCTCAAAACCAGAAATGCAGGACAGGCCATGGAGAAATGGGAGCCTTGCTACACTGATGGGCGGGATGTAAATTGCCAACAGCCACTCTGGAGAAGTGTACGGTGTGTCCTGAAACATCTAAAAAACACAGCTTAGAGAGCATAGGGCACTTCCACTCATGGGGGTATAAATTGGGAAAATGAAAAATCAGCAAGACACAAGCACCCCAAAGTTTAGGGCTGCTCTGTTGACAAGGACCTCCACTTCATTCCACCTTCAATATCCCAGGAAAGAGAAAAATGGATAAAGAAGTTGTGGTCCTTATGTACAATGGAATATCACTCAGCCATGAAATCAATGTCATAAGGCTAGTAGCAGCATGATGAGTGGATTTAGGTACGACGATTCTAAGTGAAATAAGTCACACAGAAAAGGACACTTCTCATAAGGTATCACTTATAGAGGGAATGTAAAAACCGTTACACTTGAACTGAATTACAAAACAGAACAGAGTCACACATGCAGAAAACACACTATGGCTGCTTAACGGGAAAAGTGAGGTGGGGTGATACATAAAACAAGGGTTTCAAATTAGCTCAGATACCGTTCCATAAACCCAATATGTAATAGACAAGACCTACTCCTTGCTCAGAGAACTGGACTCAACACGCCCTATTCACCGCACAAGAATATATCTGACTAGTAATAATCTTAAAACCTATGTATTGATATCTCTCTGTTAGTGTGTCAAGTGGGTGTAAAGCGGCATAAACACAGCAGTGAAAAGCAGCTAAACCCCATTATAAAAATAAATTACTTTGAAAAACCCATGAAACAAAGACAGTGAAAGAGAGCGAAATTCTTACACAATGCGTTCAGGGGCTGTGATGCAACCTGGATTGACCATATCTAGACCCACAGCTGGATGAGACATAAGGGTGGACACTCTTGGGGCTGAGAGGTTTGGTGAGGTTGGGTGAGCAAACGCAGACCCTTTAAAGTAATACTGCGTGGTACCCATCGCATGGGTCCCAAATCTCCATGTTCAAGGGCATCTTCCTACATCGAAAACATGCATGAGAAAACAAAAAGATGGTACACCATGTGATGGGGAAAGGTTTCTAATACGCACCTCATTTCTCTTCTCCTTGTGCCCGGGTTCGCCATTCCAGCCGCTTTACTAACAATCTCCCTACTTGGAGCATCAGCACCTTTAACCTCCTGTTCCGTACAGGTTGCAATTTGTCCTGAGGATGAACGAGTAGACGGGGAACCAGTGAGAGACTAGCTCTTGGTGTTGGGACAGGCACAGGTCACTCTATTTTCCCATCAGGAAGAAGAATTAACCACAGGCTCATCCTCCCCCCCGGAACCGGAACAGGGCCTGAAGCCATCCTGCGCTTTTGCGGCCAGCTCCCAAAAAAGCGAGTTGTAAAATGGAGCTTCAGGGCACTGCAATTCACAAACCTGCAGAGTTATAAATGATAACTCTCGTCCACAAATATATTGAGGGAAGGCAAAGAAGAGGATTTGAAATCAAGGCAGAATTGCAGGAAACAGATTTCAGGAGGTAGATTCGAATCGCCTTTAAAGCACATGAAAAGCGGCAAAACGTTGACAATGATGCCCTTGGCCAAAAAGGGCGTATGCGTTTTGTCCTGAATATATTCAGGAAAAAACGCATACGCCCTTTTTGGCCAACAAAGCAACCTGGAAAGGCAAATCAGCGCTACAAAGAAGACTCGCTACCCATCGGTCAAAAGGGCCATGCTGAAAAAAGTCTCAAAACCAGAAATGCAGGACAGGCCATGGAGAAATGGGAGCCTTGCTACACTGATGGGCGGGATGTAAATTGCCAACAGCCACTCTGGAGAAGTGTACGGTGTGTCCTGAAACATCTAAAAAACACAGCTTAGAGAGCATAGGGCACTTCCACTCATGGGGGTATAAATTGGGAAAATGAAAAATCAGCAAGACACAAGCACCCCAAAGTTTAGGGCTGCTCTGTTGACAAGGACCTCCACTTCATTCCACCTTCAATATCCCAGGAAAGAGAAAAATGGATAAAGAAGTTGTGGTCCTTATGTACAATGGAATATCACTCAGCCATGAAATCAATGTCATAAGGCTAGTAGCAGCATGATGAGTGGATTTAGGTACGGCGATTCTAAGTGAAATAAGTCACACAGAAAAGGACACTTCTCATAAGGTATCACTTATAGAGGGAATGTAAAAACCGTTACACTTGAACTGAATTACAAAACAGAACAGAGTCACACATGCAGAAAACACACTATGGCTGCTTAACGGGAAAAGTGAGGTGGGGTGATACATAAAACAAGGGTTTCAAATTAGCTCAGATACCGTTCCATAAACCCAATATGTAATAGACAAGACCTACTCCTTGCTCAGAGAACTGGACTCAACACGCCCTATTCACCGCACAAGAATATATCTGACTAGTAATAATCTTAAAACCTATGTATTGATATCTCTCTGTTAGTGTGTCAAGTGGGTGTAAAGCGGCATAAACACAGCAGTGAAAAGCAGCTAAACCCCATTATAAAAATAAATTACTTTGAAAAACCCATGAAACAAAGACAGTGAAAGAGAGCGAAATTCTTACACAATGCGTTCAGGGGCTGTGATGCAACCTGGATTGACCATATCTAGACCCACAGCTGGATGAGACATAAGGGTGGACACTCTTGGGGCTGAGAGGTTTGGTGAGGTTGGGTGAGCAAACGCAGACCCTTTAAAGTAATACTGCGTGGTACCCATCGCATGGGTCCCAAATCTCCATGTTCAAGGGCATCTTCCTACATCGAAAACATGCATGAGAAAACAAAAAGATGGTACACCATGTGATGGGGAAAGGTTTCTAACACGCACCTCATTTCTCTTCTCCTTGTGCCCGGGTTCGCCATTCCAGCCGCTTTACTAACAATCTCCCTACTTGGAGCATCAGCACCTTTAACCTCCTGTTCCGTACAGGTTGCAATTTGTCCTGAGGATGAACGGGTAGACGGGGAACCAGTGAGAGACTAGCTCTTGGTGTTGGGACAGGCACAGGTCACTCTATTTTCCCATCAGGAAGAAGAATGAACCACAGGCTCATCCTCCCCCCCGGAACCGGAACAGGGCCTGAAGCCATCCTGCGCTTTTGCGGCCAGCTCCCTAAAAAGCGAGTTGTAAAATGGAGCTTCAGGGCACTGCAATTCACAAACCTGCAGAGTTATAAATGATAACTCTCGACCACAAATATATTGAGGGAAGGCAAAGAAGAGGATTTGAAATCAAGGCAGAATTGCAGGAAACAGATTTCAGGAGGTAGATTCGAATCGCCTTTAAAGCACATGAAAAGCGGCAAAACGTTGACAATGATGCCCTTGGCCAAAAAGGGCGTATGCGTTTTGTCCTGAATATATTCAGGAAAAAACGCATACGCCCTTTTTGGCCAACAAAGCAACCTGGAAAGGCAAATCAGCGCTACAAAGAAGACTCGCTACCCATCGGTCAAAAGGGCCATGCTGAAAAGAGTCTCAAAACCAGAAATGCAGGACAGGCCATGGAGAAATGGGAGCGTTGCTACACTGATGGGCGGGATGTAAATTGCCAACAGCCACTCTGGAGAAGTGTACGGTGTGTCCTGAAACATCTAAAAAACACAGCTTAGAGAGCATAGGGCACTTCCACTCATGGGGGTATAAATTGGGAAAATGAAAAATCAGCAAGACACAAGCACCCCAAAGTTTAGGGCTGCTCTGTTGACAAGGACCTCCACTTCATTCCACCTTCAATATCCCAGGAAAGAGAAAAATGGATAAAGAAGTTGTGGTCCTTATGTACAATGGAATATCACTCAGCCATGAAATCAATGTCATAAGGCTAGTAGCAGCATGATGAGTGGATTTAGGTACGGCGATTCTAAGTGAAATAAGTCACACAGAAAAGGACACTTCTCATAAGGTATCACTTATAGAGGGAATGTAAAAACCGTTACACTTGAACTGAATTACAAAACAGAACAGAGTCACACATGCAGAAAACACACTATGGCTGCTTAACGGGAAAAGTGAGGTGGGGTGATACATAAAACAAGGGTTTCAAATTAGCTCAGATACCGTTCCATAAACCCAATATGTAATAGACAAGACCTACTCCTTGCTCAGAGAACTGGACTCAACACGCCCTATTCACCGCACAAGAATATATCTGACTAGTAATAATCTTAAAACCTATGTATTGATATCTCTCTGTTAGTGTGTCAAGTGGGTGTAAAGCGGCATAAACACAGCAGTGAAAAGCAGCTAAACCCCATTATAAAAATAAATTACTTTGAAAAACCCATGAAACAAAGACAGTGAAAGAGAGCGAAATTCTTACACAATGCGTTCAGGGGCTGTGATGCAACCTGGATTGACCATATCTAGACCCACAGCTGGATGAGACATAAGGGTGGACACTCTTGGGGCTGAGAGGTTTGGTGAGGTTGGGTGAGCAAACGCAGACCCTTTAAAGTAATACTGCGTGGTACCCATCGCATGGGTCCCAAATCTCCATGTTCAAGGGCATCTTCCTACATCGAAAACATGCATGAGAAAACAAAAAGATGGTACACCATGTGATGGGGAAAGGTTTCTAACACGCACCTCATTTCTCTTCTCCTTGTGCCCGGGTTCGCCATTCCAGCCGCTTTACTAACAATCTCCCTACTTGGAGCATCAGCACCTTTAACCTCCTGTTCCGTACAGGTTGCAATTTGTCCTGAGGATGAACGGGTAGACGGGGAACCAGTGAGAGACTAGCTCTTGGTGTTGGGACAGGCACAGGTCACTCTATTTTCCCATCAGGAAGAAGAATGAACCACAGGCTCATCCTCCCCCCCGGAACCGGAACAGGGCCTGAAGCCATCCTGCGCTTTTGCGGCCAGCTCCCTAAAAAGCGAGTTGTAAAATGGAGCTTCAGGGCACTGCAATTCACAAACCTGCAGAGTTATAAATGATAACTCTCGACCACAAATATATTGAGGGAAGGCAAAGAAGAGGATTTGAAATCAAGGCAGAATTGCAGGAAACAGATTTCAGGAGGTAGATTCGAATCGCCTTTAAAGCACATGAAAAGCGGCAAAACGTTGACAATGATGCCCTTGGCCAAAAAGGGCGTATGCGTTTTGTCCTGAATATATTCAGGAAAAAACGCATACGCCCTTTTTGGCCAACAAAGCAACCTGGAAAGGCAAATCAGCGCTACAAAGAAGACTCGCTACCCATCGGTCAAAAGGGCCATGCTGAAAAGAGTCTCAAAACCAGAAATGCAGGACAGGCCATGGAGAAATGGGAGCGTTGCTACACTGATGGGCGGGATGTAAATTGCCAACAGCCACTCTGGAGAAGTGTACGGTGTGTCCTGAAACATCTAAAAAACACAGCTTAGAGAGCATAGGGCACTTCCACTCATGGGGGTATAAATTGGGAAAATGAAAAATCAGCAAGACACAAGCACCCCAAAGTTTAGGGCTGCTCTGTTGACAAGGACCTCCACTTCATTCCACCTTCAATATCCCAGGAAAGAGAAAAATGGATAAAGAAGTTGTGGTCCTTATGTACAATGGAATATCACTCAGCCATGAAATCAATGTCATAAGGCTAGTAGCAGCATGATGAGTGGATTTAGGTACGGCGATTCTAAGTGAAATAAGTCACACAGAAAAGGACACTTCTCATAAGGTATCACTTATAGAGGGAATGTAAAAACCGTTACACTTGAACTGAATTACAAAACAGAACAGAGTCACACATGCAGAAAACACACTATGGCTGCTTAACGGGAAAAGTGAGGTGGGGTGATACATAAAACAAGGGTTTCAAATTAGCTCAGATACCGTTCCATAAACCCAATATGTAATAGACAAGACCTACTCCTTGCTCAGAGAACTGGACTCAACACGCCCTATTCACCGCACAAGAATATATCTGACTAGTAATAATCTTAAAACCTATGTATTGATATCTCTCTCTTAGTGTGTCAAGTGGGTGTAAAGCGGCATAAACACAGCAGTGAAAAGCAGCTAAACCCCATTATAAAAATAAATTACTTTGAAAAACCCATGAAACAAAGACAGTGAAAGAGAGCGAAATTCTTACACAATGCGTTCAGGGGCTGTGATGCAACCTGGATTGACCATATCTAGACCCACAGCTGGATGAGACATAAGGGTGGACACTCTTGGGGCTGAGAGGTTTGGTGAGGTTGGGTGAGCAAACGCAGACCCTTTAAAGTAATACTGCGTGGTACCCATCGCATGGGTCCCAAATCTCCATGTTCAAGGGCATCTTCCTACATCGAAAACATGCATGAGAAAACAAAAAGATGGTACACCATGTGATGGGGAAAGGTTTCTAATACGCACCTCATTTCTCTTCTCCTTGTGCCCGGGTTCGCCATTCCAGCCGCTTTACTAACAATCTCCCTACTTGGAGCATCAGCACCTTTAACCTCCTGTTCCGTACAGGTTGCAATTTGTCCTGAGGATGAACGAGTAGACGGGGAACCAGTGAGAGACTAGCTCTTGGTGTTGGGACAGGCACAGGTCACTCTATTTTCCCATCAGGAAGAAGAATTAACCACAGGCTCATCCTCCCCCCCGGAACCGGAACAGGGCCTGAAGCCATCCTGCGCTTTTGCGGCCAGCTCCCAAAAAAGCGAGTTGTAAAATGGAGCTTCAGGGCACTGCAATTCACAAACCTGCAGAGTTATAAATGATAACTCTCGTCCACAAATATATTGAGGGAAGGCAAAGAAGAGGATTTGAAATCAAGGCAGAATTGCAGGAAACAGATTTCAGGAGGTAGATTCGAATCGCCTTTAAAGCACATGAAAAGCGGCAAAACGTTGACAATGATTCCCTTGGCCAAAAAGGGCGTATGCGTTTTTTCCTGAATATATTCAGGAAAAAACGCATACGCCCTTTTTGGCCAACCAAGCAACCTGGAAAGGCAAATCAGCGCTACAAAGAAGACTCGCTACCCATCGGTCAAAAGGGCCATGCTGAAAAAAGTCTCAAAACCAGAAATGCAGGACAGGCCATGGAGAAATGGGAGCCTTGCTACACTGATGGGCGGGATGTAAATTGCCAACAGCCACTCTGGAGAAGTGTACGGTGTGTCCTGAAACATCTAAAAAACACAGCTTAGAGAGCATAGGGCACTTCCACTCATGGGGGTATAAATTGGGAAAATGAAAAATCAGCAAGACACAAGCACCCCAAAGTTTAGGGCTGCTCTGTTGACAAGGACCTCCACTTCATTCCACCTTCAATATCCCAGGAAAGAGAAAAATGGATAAAGAAGTTGTGGTCCTTATGTACAATGGAATATCACTCAGCCATGAAATCAATGTCATAAGGCTAGTAGCAGCATGATGAGTGGATTTAGGTACGGCGATTCTAAGTGAAATAAGTCACACAGAAAAGGACACTTCTCATAAGGTATCACTTATAGAGGGAATGTAAAAACCGTTACACTTGAACTGAATTACAAAACAGAACAGAGTCACACATGCAGAAAACACACTATGGCTGCTTAACGGGAAAAGTGAGGTGGGGTGATACATAAAACAAGGGTTTCAAATTAGCTCAGATACCGTTCCATAAACCCAATATGTAATAGACAAGACCTACTCCTTGCTCAGAGAACTGGACTCAACACGCCCTATTCACCGCACAAGAATATATCTGACTAGTAATAATCTTAAAACCTATGTATTGATATCTCTCTGTTAGTGTGTCAAGTGGGTGTAAAGCGGCATAAACACAGCAGTGAAAAGCAGCTAAACCCCATTATAAAAATAAATTACTTTGAAAAACCCATGAAACAAAGACAGTGAAAGAGAGCGAAATTCTTACACAATGCGTTCAGGGGCTGTGATGCAACCTGGATTGACCATATCTAGACCCACAGCTGGATGAGACATTAGGGTGGACACTCTTGGGGCTGAGAGGTTTGGTGAGGTTGGGTGAGCAAACGCAGACCCTTTAAAGTAATACTGCGTGGTACCCATCGCATGGGTCCCAAATCTCCATGTTCAAGGGCATCTTCCTACATCGAAAACATGCATGAGAAAACAAAAAGATGGTACACCATGTGATGGGGAAAGGTTTCTAACACGCACCTCATTTCTCTTCTCCTTGTGCCCGGGTTCGCCATTCCAGCCGCTTTACTAACAATCTCCCTACTTGGAGCATCAGCACCTTTAACCTCCTGTTCCGTACAGGTTGCAATTTGTCCTGAGGATGAACGGGTAGACGGGGAACCAGTGAGAGACTAGCTCTTGGTGTTGGGACAGGCACAGGTCACTCTATTTTCCCATCAGGAAGAAGAATGAACCACAGGCTCATCCTCCCCCCCGGAACCGGAACAGGGCCTGAAGCCATCCTGCGCTTTTGCGGCCAGCTCCCTAAAAAGCGAGTTGTAAAATGGAGCTTCAGGGCACTGCAATTCACAAACCTGCAGAGTTATAAATGATAACTCTCGTCCACAAATATATTGAGGGAAGGCAAAGAAGAGGATTTGAAATCAAGGCAGAATTGCAGGAAACAGATTTCAGGAGGTAGATTCGAATCGCCTTTAAAGCACATGAAAAGCGGCAAAACGTTGACAATGATGCCCTTGGCCAAAAAGGGCGTATGCGTTTTGTCCTGAATATATTCAGGAAAAAACGCATACGCCCTTTTTGGCCAACAAAGCAACCTGGAAAGGCAAATCAGCGCTACAAAGAAGACTCGCTACCCATCGGTCAAAAGGGCCATGCTGAAAAGAGTCTCAAAACCAGAAATGCAGGACAGGCCATGGAGAAATGGGAGCGTTGCTACACTGATGGGCGGGATGTAAATTGCCAACAGCCACTCTGGAGAAGTGTACGGTGTGTCCTGAAACATCTAAAAAACACAGCTTAGAGAGCATAGGGCACTTCCACTCATGGGGGTATAAATTGGGAAAATGAAAAATCAGCAAGACACAAGCACCCCAAAGTTTAGGGCTGCTCTGTTGACAAGGACCTCCACTTCATTCCACCTTCAATATCCCAGGAAAGAGAAAAATGGATAAAGAAGTTGTGGTCCTTATGTACAATGGAATATCACTCAGCCATGAAATCAATGTCATAAGGCTAGTAGCAGCATGATGAGTGGATTTAGGTACGGCGATTCTAAGTGAAATAAGTCACACAGAAAAGGACACTTCTCATAAGGTATCACTTATAGAGGGAATGTAAAAACCGTTACACTTGAACTGAATTACAAAACAGAACAGAGTCACACATGCAGAAAACACACTATGGCTGCTTAACGGGAAAAGTGAGGTGGGGTGATACATAAAACAAGGGTTTCAAATTAGCTCAGATACCGTTCCATAAACCCAATATGTAATAGACAAGACCTACTCCTTGCTCAGAGAACTGGACTCAACACGCCCTATTCACCGCACAAGAATATATCTGACTAGTAATAATCTTAAAACCTATGTATTGATATCTCTCTCTTAGTGTGTCAAGTGGGTGTAAAGCGGCATAAACACAGCAGTGAAAAGCAGCTAAACCCCATTATAAAAATAAATTACTTTGAAAAACCCATGAAACAAAGACAGTGAAAGAGAGCGAAATTCTTACACAATGCGTTCAGGGGCTGTGATGCAACCTGGATTGACCATATCTAGACCCACAGCTGGATGAGACATAAGGGTGGACACTCTTGGGGCTGAGAGGTTTGGTGAGGTTGGGTGAGCAAACGCAGACCCTTTAAAGTAATACTGCGTGGTACCCATCGCATGGGTCCCAAATCTCCATGTTCAAGGGCATCTTCCTACATCGAAAACATGCATGAGAAAACAAAAAGATGGTACACCATGTGATGGGGAAAGGTTTCTAATACGCACCTCATTTCTCTTCTCCTTGTGCCCGGGTTCGCCATTCCAGCCGCTTTACTAACAATCTCCCTACTTGGAGCATCAGCACCTTTAACCTCCTGTTCCGTACAGGTTGCAATTTGTCCTGAGGATGAACGAGTAGACGGGGAACCAGTGAGAGACTAGCTCTTGGTGTTGGGACAGGCACAGGTCACTCTATTTTCCCATCAGGAAGAAGAATTAACCACAGGCTCATCCTCCCCCCCGGAACCGGAACAGGGCCTGAAGCCATCCTGCGCTTTTGCGGCCAGCTCCCAAAAAAGCGAGTTGTAAAATGGAGCTTCAGGGCACTGCAATTCACAAACCTGCAGAGTTATAAATGATAACTCTCGTCCACAAATATATTGAGGGAAGGCAAAGAAGAGGATTTGAAATCAAGGCAGAATTGCAGGAAACAGATTTCAGGAGGTAGATTCGAATCGCCTTTAAAGCACATGAAAAGCGGCAAAACGTTGACAATGATTCCCTTGGCCAAAAAGGGCGTATGCGTTTTTTCCTGAATATATTCAGGAAAAAACGCATACGCCCTTTTTGGCCAACCAAGCAACCTGGAAAGGCAAATCAGCGCTACAAAGAAGACTCGCTACCCATCGGTCAAAAGGGCCATGCTGAAAAAAGTCTCAAAACCAGAAATGCAGGACAGGCCATGGAGAAATGGGAGCCTTGCTACACTGATGGGCGGGATGTAAATTGCCAACAGCCACTCTGGAGAAGTGTACGGTGTGTCCTGAAACATCTAAAAAACACAGCTTAGAGAGCATAGGGCACTTCCACTCATGGGGGTATAAATTGGGAAAATGAAAAATCAGCAAGACACAAGCACCCCAAAGTTTAGGGCTGCTCTGTTGACAAGGACCTCCACTTCATTCCACCTTCAATATCCCAGGAAAGAGAAAAATGGATAAAGAAGTTGTGGTCCTTATGTACAATGGAATATCACTCAGCCATGAAATCAATGTCATAAGGCTAGTAGCAGCATGATGAGTGGATTTAGGTACGGCGATTCTAAGTGAAATAAGTCACACAGAAAAGGACACTTCTCATAAGGTATCACTTATAGAGGGAATGTAAAAACCGTTACACTTGAACTGAATTACAAAACAGAACAGAGTCACACATGCAGAAAACACACTATGGCTGCTTAACGGGAAAAGTGAGGTGGGGTGATACATAAAACAAGGGTTTCAAATTAGCTCAGATACCGTTCCATAAACCCAATATGTAATAGACAAGACCTACTCCTTGCTCAGAGAACTGGACTCAACACGCCCTATTCACCGCACAAGAATATATCTGACTAGTAATAATCTTAAAACCTATGTATTGATATCTCTCTGTTAGTGTGTCAAGTGGGTGTAAAGCGGCATAAACACAGCAGTGAAAAGCAGCTAAACCCCATTATAAAAATAAATTACTTTGAAAAACCCATGAAACAAAGACAGTGAAAGAGAGCGAAATTCTTACACAATGCGTTCAGGGGCTGTGATGCAACCTGGATTGACCATATCTAGACCCACAGCTGGATGAGACATTAGGGTGGACACTCTTGGGGCTGAGAGGTTTGGTGAGGTTGGGTGAGCAAACGCAGACCCTTTAAAGTAATACTGCGTGGTACCCATCGCATGGGTCCCAAATCTCCATGTTCAAGGGCATCTTCCTACATCGAAAACATGCATGAGAAAACAAAAAGATGGTACACCATGTGATGGGGAAAGGTTTCTAACACGCACCTCATTTCTCTTCTCCTTGTGCCCGGGTTCGCCATTCCAGCCGCTTTACTAACAATCTCCCTACTTGGAGCATCAGCACCTTTAACCTCCTGTTCCGTACAGGTTGCAATTTGTCCTGAGGATGAACGGGTAGACGGGGAACCAGTGAGAGACTAGCTCTTGGTGTTGGGACAGGCACAGGTCACTCTATTTTCCCATCAGGAAGAAGAATGAACCACAGGCTCATCCTCCCCCCCGGAACCGGAACAGGGCCTGAAGCCATCCTGCGCTTTTGCGGCCAGCTCCCTAAAAAGCGAGTTGTAAAATGGAGCTTCAGGGCACTGCAATTCACAAACCTGCAGAGTTATAAATGATAACTCTCGACCACAAATATATTGAGGGAAGGCAAAGAAGAGGATTTGAAATCAAGGCAGAATTGCAGGAAACAGATTTCAGGAGGTAGATTCGAATCGCCTTTAAAGCACATGAAAAGCGGCAAAACGTTGACAATGATGCCCTTGGCCATAAAGGGCGTATGCGTTTTGTCCTGAATATATTCAGGAAAAAACGCATACGCCCTTTTTGGCCAACAAAGCAACCTGGAAAGGCAAATCAGCGCTACAAAGAAGACTCGCTACCCATCGGTCAAAAGGGCCATGCTGAAAAGAGTCTCAAAACCAGAAATGCAGGACAGGCCATGGAGAAATGGGAGCGTTGCTACACTGATGGGCGGGATGTAAATTGCCAACAGCCACTCTGGAGAAGTGTACGGTGTGTCCTGAAACATCTAAAAAACACAGCTTAGAGAGCATAGGGCACTTCCACTCATGGGGGTATAAATTGGGAAAATGAAAAATCAGCAAGACACAAGCACCCCAAAGTTTAGGGCTGCTCTGTTGACAAGGACCTCCACTTCATTCCACCTTCAATATCCCAGGAAAGAGAAAAATGGATAAAGAAGTTGTGGTCCTTATGTACAATGGAATATCACTCAGCCATGAAATCAATGTCATAAGGCTAGTAGCAGCATGATGAGTGGATTTAGGTACGGCGATTCTAAGTGAAATAAGTCACACAGAAAAGGACACTTCTCATAAGGTATCACTTATAGAGGGAATGTAAAAACCGTTACACTTGAACTGAATTACAAAACAGAACAGAGTCACACATGCAGAAAACACACTATGGCTGCTTAACGGGAAAAGTGAGGTGGGGTGATACATAAAACAAGGGTTTCAAATTAGCTCAGATACCGTTCCATAAACCCAATATGTAATAGACAAGACCTACTCCTTGCTCAGAGAACTGGACTCAACACGCCCTATTCACCGCACAAGAATATATCTGACTAGTAATAATCTTAAAACCTATGTATTGATATCTCTCTGTTAGTGTGTCAAGTGGGTGTAAAGCGGCATAAACACAGCAGTGAAAAGCAGCTAAACCCCATTATAAAAATAAATTACTTTGAAAAACCCATGAAACAAAGACAGTGAAAGAGAGCGAAATTCTTACACAATGCGTTCAGGGGCTGTGATGCAACCTGGATTGACCATATCTAGACCCACAGCTGGATGAGACATAAGGGTGGACACTCTTGGGGCTGAGAGGTTTGGTGAGGTTGGGTGAGCAAATGCAGACCCTTTAAAGTAATACTGCGTGGTACCCATCGCATGGGTCCCAAATCTCCATGTTCAAGGGCATCTTCCTACATCGAAAACATGCATGAGAAAACAAAAAGATGGTACACCATGTGATGGGGAAAGGTTTCTAATACGCACCTCATTTCTCTTCTCCTTGTGCCCGGGTTCGCCATTCCAGCCGCTTTACTAACAATCTCCCTACTTGGAGCATCAGCACCTTTAACCTCCTGTTCCGTACAGGTTGCAATTTGTCCTGAGGATGAACGAGTAGACGGGGAACCAGTGAGAGACTAGCTCTTGGTGTTGGGACAGGCACAGGTCACTCTATTTTCCCATCAGGAAGAAGAATGAACCACAGGCTCATCCTCCCCCCCGGAACCGGAACAGGGCCTGAAGCCATCCTGCGCTTTTGCGGCCAGCTCCCAAAAAAGCGAGTTGTAAAATGGAGCTTCAGGGCACTGCAATTCACAAACCTGCAGAGTTATAAATGATAACTCTCGTCCACAAATATATTGAGGGAAGGCAAAGAAGAGGATTTGAAATCAAGGCAGAATTGCAGGAAACAGATTTCAGGAGGTAGATTCGAATCGCCTTTAAAGCACATGAAAAGCGGCAAAACGTTGACAATGATTCCCTTGGCCAAAAAGGGCGTATGCGTTTTTTCCTGAATATATTCAGGAAAAAACGCATACGCCCTTTTTGGCCAACCAAGCAACCTGGAAAGGCAAATCAGCGCTACAAAGAAGACTCGCTACCCATCGGTCAAAAGGGCCATGCTGAAAAAAGTCTCAAAACCAGAAATGCAGGACAGGCCATGGAGAAATGGGAGCCTTGCTACACTGATGGGCGGGATGTAAATTGCCAACAGCCACTCTGGAGAAGTGTACGGTGTGTCCTGAAACATCTAAAAAACACAGCTTAGAGAGCATAGGGCACTTCCACTCATGGGGGTATAAATTGGGAAAATGAAAAATCAGCAAGACACAAGCACCCCAAAGTTTAGGGCTGCTCTGTTGACAAGGACCTCCACTTCATTCCACCTTCAATATCCCAGGAAAGAGAAAAATGGATAAAGAAGTTGTGGTCCTTATGTACAATGGAATATCACTCAGCCATGAAATCAATGTCATAAGGCTAGTAGCAGCATGATGAGTGGATTTAGGTACGGCGATTCTAAGTGAAATAAGTCACACAGAAAAGGACACTTCTCATAAGGTATCACTTATAGAGGGAATGTAAAAACCGTTACACTTGAACTGAATTACAAAACAGAACAGAGTCACACATGCAGAAAACACACTATGGCTGCTTAACGGGAAAAGTGAGGTGGGGTGATACATAAAACAAGGGTTTCAAATTAGCTCAGATACCGTTCCATAAACCCAATATGTAATAGACAAGACCTACTCCTTGCTCAGAGAACTGGACTCAACACGCCCTATTCACCGCACAAGAATATATCTGACTAGTAATAATCTTAAAACCTATGTATTGATATCTCTCTGTTAGTGTGTCAAGTGGGTGTAAAGCGGCATAAACACAGCAGTGAAAAGCAGCTAAACCCCATTATAAAAATAAATTACTTTGAAAAACCCATGAAACAAAGACAGTGAAAGAGAGCGAAATTCTTACACAATGCGTTCAGGGGCTGTGATGCAACCTGGATTGACCATATCTAGACCCACAGCTGGATGAGACATTAGGGTGGACACTCTTGGGGCTGAGAGGTTTGGTGAGGTTGGGTGAGCAAACGCAGACCCTTTAAAGTAATACTGCGTGGTACCCATCGCATGGGTCCCAAATCTCCATGTTCAAGGGCATCTTCCTACATCGAAAACATGCATGAGAAAACAAAAAGATGGTACACCATGTGATGGGGAAAGGTTTCTAACACGCACCTCATTTCTCTTCTCCTTGTGCCCGGGTTCGCCATTCCAGCCGCTTTACTAACAATCTCCCTACTTGGAGCATCAGCACCTTTAACCTCCTGTTCCGTACAGGTTGCAATTTGTCCTGAGGATGAACGGGTAGACGGGGAACCAGTGAGAGACTAGCTCTTGGTGTTGGGACAGGCACAGGTCACTCTATTTTCCCATCAGGAAGAAGAATGAACCACAGGCTCATCCTCCCCCCCGGAACCGGAACAGGGCCTGAAGCCATCCTGCGCTTTTGCGGCCAGCTCCCTAAAAAGCGAGTTGTAAAATGGAGCTTCAGGGCACTGCAATTCACAAACCTGCAGAGTTATAAATGATAACTCTCGACCACAAATATATTGAGGGAAGGCAAAGAAGAGGATTTGAAATCAAGGCAGAATTGCAGGAAACAGATTTCAGGAGGTAGATTCGAATCGCCTTTAAAGCACATGAAAAGCGGCAAAACGTTGACAATGATGCCCTTGGCCAAAAAGGGCGTATGCGTTTTGTCCTGAATATATTCAGGAAAAAACGCATACGCCCTTTTTGGCCAACAAAGCAACCTGGAAAGGCAAATCAGCGCTACAAAGAAGACTCGCTACCCATCGGTCAAAAGGGCCATGCTGAAAAGAGTCTCAAAACCAGAAATGCAGGACAGGCCATGGAGAAATGGGAGCGTTGCTACACTGATGGGCGGGATGTAAATTGCCAACAGCCACTCTGGAGAAGTGTACGGTGTGTCCTGAAACATCTAAAAAACACAGCTTAGAGAGCATAGGGCACTTCCACTCATGGGGGTATAAATTGGGAAAATGAAAAATCAGCAAGACACAAGCACCCCAAAGTTTAGGGCTGCTCTGTTGACAAGGACCTCCACTTCATTCCACCTTCAATATCCCAGGAAAGAGAAAAATGGATAAAGAAGTTGTGGTCCTTATGTACAATGGAATATCACTCAGCCATGAAATCAATGTCATAAGGCTAGTAGCAGCATGATGAGTGGATTTAGGTACGGCGATTCTAAGTGAAATAAGTCACACAGAAAAGGACACTTCTCATAAGGTATCACTTATAGAGGGAATGTAAAAACCGTTACACTTGAACTGAATTACAAAACAGAACAGAGTCACACATGCAGAAAACACACTATGGCTGCTTAACGGGAAAAGTGAGGTGGGGTGATACATAAAACAAGGGTTTCAAATTAGCTCAGATACCGTTCCATAAACCCAATATGTAATAGACAAGACCTACTCCTTGCTCAGAGAACTGGACTCAACACGCCCTATTCACCGCACAAGAATATATCTGACTAGTAATAATCTTAAAACCTATGTATTGATATCTCTCTGTTAGTGTGTCAAGTGGGTGTAAAGCGGCATAAACACAGCAGTGAAAAGCAGCTAAACCCCATTATAAAAATAAATTACTTTGAAAAACCCATGAAACAAAGACAGTGAAAGAGAGCGAAATTCTTACACAATGCGTTCAGGGGCTGTGATGCAACCTGGATTGACCATATCTAGACCCACAGCTGGATGAGACATAAGGGTGGACACTCTTGGGGCTGAGAGGTTTGGTGAGGTTGGGTGAGCAAATGCAGACCCTTTAAAGTAATACTGCGTGGTACCCATCGCATGGGTCCCAAATCTCCATGTTCAAGGGCATCTTCCTACATCGAAAACATGCATGAGAAAACAAAAAGATGGTACACCATGTGATGGGGAAAGGTTTCTAATACGCACCTCATTTCTCTTCTCCTTGTGCCCGGGTTCGCCATTCCAGCCGCTTTACTAACAATCTCCCTACTTGGAGCATCAGCACCTTTAACCTCCTGTTCCGTACAGGTTGCAATTTGTCCTGAGGATGAACGAGTAGACGGGGAACCAGTGAGAGACTAGCTCTTGGTGTTGGGACAGGCACAGGTCACTCTATTTTCCCATCAGGAAGAAGAATGAACCACAGGCTCATCCTCCCCCCCGGAACCGGAACAGGGCCTGAAGCCATCCTGCGCTTTTGCGGCCAGCTCCCAAAAAAGCGAGTTGTAAAATGGAGCTTCAGGGCACTGCAATTCACAAACCTGCAGAGTTATAAATGATAACTCTCGTCCACAAATATATTGAGGGAAGGCAAAGAAGAGGATTTGAAATCAAGGCAGAATTGCAGGAAACAGATTTCAGGAGGTAGATTCGAATCGCCTTTAAAGCACATGAAAAGCGGCAAAACGTTGACAATGATTCCCTTGGCCAAAAAGGGCGTATGCGTTTTTTCCTGAATATATTCAGGAAAAAACGCATACGCCCTTTTTGGCCAACCAAGCAACCTGGAAAGGCAAATCAGCGCTACAAAGAAGACTCGCTACCCATCGGTCAAAAGGGCCATGCTGAAAAAAGTCTCAAAACCAGAAATGCAGGACAGGCCATGGAGAAATGGGAGCCTTGCTACACTGATGGGCGGGATGTAAATTGCCAACAGCCACTCTGGAGAAGTGTACGGTGTGTCCTGAAACATCTAAAAAACACAGCTTAGAGAGCATAGGGCACTTCCACTCATGGGGGTATAAATTGGGAAAATGAAAAATCAGCAAGACACAAGCACCCCAAAGTTTAGGGCTGCTCTGTTGACAAGGACCTCCACTTCATTCCACCTTCAATATCCCAGGAAAGAGAAAAATGGATAAAGAAGTTGTGGTCCTTATGTACAATGGAATATCACTCAGCCATGAAATCAATGTCATAAGGCTAGTAGCAGCATGATGAGTGGATTTAGGTACGGCGATTCTAAGTGAAATAAGTCACACAGAAAAGGACACTTCTCATAAGGTATCACTTATAGAGGGAATGTAAAAACCGTTACACTTGAACTGAATTACAAAACAGAACAGAGTCACACATGCAGAAAACACACTATGGCTGCTTAACGGGAAAAGTGAGGTGGGGTGATACATAAAACAAGGGTTTCAAATTAGCTCAGATACCGTTCCATAAACCCAATATGTAATAGACAAGACCTACTCCTTGCTCAGAGAACTGGACTCAACACGCCTTATTCACCGCACAAGAATATATCTGACTAGTAATAATCTTAAAACCTATGTATTGATATCTCTCTGTTAGTGTGTCAAGTGGGTGTAAAGCGGCATAAACACAGCAGTGAAAAGCAGCTAAACCCCATTATAAAAATAAATTACTTTGAAAAACCCATGAAACAAAGACAGTGAAAGAGAGCGAAATTCTTACACAATGCGTTCAGGGGCTGTGATGCAACCTGGATTGACCATATCTAGACCCACAGCTGGATGAGACATTAGGGTGGACACTCTTGGGGCTGAGAGGTTTGGTGAGGTTGGGTGAGCAAACGCAGACCCTTTAAAGTAATACTGCGTGGTACCCATCGCATGGGTCCCAAATCTCCATGTTCAAGGGCATCTTCCTACATCGAAAACATGCATGAGAAAACAAAAAGATGGTACACCATGTGATGGGGAAAGGTTTCTAACACGCACCTCATTTCTCTTCTCCTTGTGCCCGGGTTCGCCATTCCAGCCGCTTTACTAACAATCTCCCTACTTGGAGCATCAGCACCTTTAACCTCCTGTTCCGTACAGGTTGCAATTTGTCCTGAGGATGAACGGGTAGACGGGGAACCAGTGAGAGACTAGCTCTTGGTGTTGGGACAGGCACAGGTCACTCTATTTTCCCATCAGGAAGAAGAATGAACCACAGGCTCATCCTCCCCCCCGGAACCGGAACAGGGCCTGAAGCCATCCTGCGCTTTTGCGGCCAGCTCCCTAAAAAGCGAGTTGTAAAATGGAGCTTCAGGGCACTGCAATTCACAAACCTGCAGAGTTATAAATGATAACTCTCGACCACAAATATATTGAGGGAAGGCAAAGAAGAGGATTTGAAATCAAGGCAGAATTGCAGGAAACAGATTTCAGGAGGTAGATTCGAATCGCCTTTAAAGCACATGAAAAGCGGCAAAACGTTGACAATGATGCCCTTGGCCAAAAAGGGCGTATGCGTTTTGTCCTGAATATATTCAGGAAAAAACGCATACGCCCTTTTTGGCCAACAAAGCAACCTGGAAAGGCAAATCAGCGCTACAAAGAAGACTCGCTACCCATCGGTCAAAAGGGCCATGCTGAAAAGAGTCTCAAAACCAGAAATGCAGGACAGGCCATGGAGAAATGGGAGCGTTGCTACACTGATGGGCGGGATGTAAATTGCCAACAGCCACTCTGGAGAAGTGTACGGTGTGTCCTGAAACATCTAAAAAACACAGCTTAGAGAGCATAGGGCACTTCCACTCATGGGGGTATAAATTGGGAAAATGAAAAATCAGCAAGACACAAGCACCCCAAAGTTTAGGGCTGCTCTGTTGACAAGGACCTCCACTTCATTCCACCTTCAATATCCCAGGAAAGAGAAAAATGGATAAAGAAGTTGTGGTCCTTATGTACAATGGAATATCACTCAGCCATGAAATCAATGTCATAAGGCTAGTAGCAGCATGATGAGTGGATTTAGGTACGGCGATTCTAAGTGAAATAAGTCACACAGAAAAGGACACTTCTCATAAGGTATCACTTATAGAGGGAATGTAAAAACCGTTACACTTGAACTGAATTACAAAACAGAACAGAGTCACACATGCAGAAAACACACTATGGCTGCTTAACGGGAAAAGTGAGGTGGGGTGATACATAAAACAAGGGTTTCAAATTAGCTCAGATACCGTTCCATAAACCCAATATGTAATAGACAAGACCTACTCCTTGCTCAGAGAACTGGACTCAACACGCCCTATTCACCGCACAAGAATATATCTGACTAGTAATAATCTTAAAACCTATGTATTGATATCTCTCTGTTAGTGTGTCAAGTGGGTGTAAAGCGGCATAAACACAGCAGTGAAAAGCAGCTAAACCCCATTATAAAAATAAATTACTTTGAAAAACCCATGAAACAAAGACAGTGAAAGAGAGCGAAATTCTTACACAATGCGTTCAGGGGCTGTGATGCAACCTGGATTGACCATATCTAGACCCACAGCTGGATGAGACATAAGGGTGGACACTCTTGGGGCTGAGAGGTTTGGTGAGGTTGGGTGAGCAAATGCAGACCCTTTAAAGTAATACTGCGTGGTACCCATCGCATGGGTCCCAAATCTCCATGTTCAAGGGCATCTTCCTACATCGAAAACATGCATGAGAAAACAAAAAGATGGTACACCATGTGATGGGGAAAGGTTTCTAATACGCACCTCATTTCTCTTCTCCTTGTGCCCGGGTTCGCCATTCCAGCCGCTTTACTAACAATCTCCCTACTTGGAGCATCAGCACCTTTAACCTCCTGTTCCGTACAGGTTGCAATTTGTCCTGAGGATGAACGAGTAGACGGGGAACCAGTGAGAGACTAGCTCTTGGTGTTGGGACAGGCACAGGTCACTCTATTTTCCCATCAGGAAGAAGAATGAACCACAGGCTCATCCTCCCCCCCGGAACCGGAACAGGGCCTGAAGCCATCCTGCGCTTTTGCGGCCAGCTCCCAAAAAAGCGAGTTGTAAAATGGAGCTTCAGGGCACTGCAATTCACAAACCTGCAGAGTTATAAATGATAACTCTCGTCCACAAATATATTGAGGGAAGGCAAAGAAGAGGATTTGAAATCAAGGCAGAATTGCAGGAAACAGATTTCAGGAGGTAGATTCGAATCGCCTTTAAAGCACATGAAAAGCGGCAAAACGTTGACAATGATTCCCTTGGCCAAAAAGGGCGTATGCGTTTTTTCCTGAATATATTCAGGAAAAAACGCATACGCCCTTTTTGGCCAACCAAGCAACCTGGAAAGGCAAATCAGCGCTACAAAGAAGACTCGCTACCCATCGGTCAAAAGGGCCATGCTGAAAAAAGTCTCAAAACCAGAAATGCAGGACAGGCCATGGAGAAATGGGAGCCTTGCTACACTGATGGGCGGGATGTAAATTGCCAACAGCCACTCTGGAGAAGTGTACGGTGTGTCCTGAAACATCTAAAAAACACAGCTTAGAGAGCATAGGGCACTTCCACTCATGGGGGTATAAATTGGGAAAATGAAAAATCAGCAAGACACAAGCACCCCAAAGTTTAGGGCTGCTCTGTTGACAAGGACCTCCACTTCATTCCACCTTCAATATCCCAGGAAAGAGAAAAATGGATAAAGAAGTTGTGGTCCTTATGTACAATGGAATATCACTCAGCCATGAAATCAATGTCATAAGGCTAGTAGCAGCATGATGAGTGGATTTAGGTACGGCGATTCTAAGTGAAATAAGTCACACAGAAAAGGACACTTCTCATAAGGTATCACTTATAGAGGGAATGTAAAAACCGTTACACTTGAACTGAATTACAAAACAGAACAGAGTCACACATGCAGAAAACACACTATGGCTGCTTAACGGGAAAAGTGAGGTGGGGTGATACATAAAACAAGGGTTTCAAATTAGCTCAGATACCGTTCCATAAACCCAATATGTAATAGACAAGACCTACTCCTTGCTCAGAGAACTGGACTCAACACGCCTTATTCACCGCACAAGAATATATCTGACTAGTAATAATCTTAAAACCTATGTATTGATATCTCTCTGTTAGTGTGTCAAGTGGGTGTAAAGCGGCATAAACACAGCAGTGAAAAGCAGCTAAACCCCATTATAAAAATAAATTACTTTGAAAAACCCATGAAACAAAGACAGTGAAAGAGAGCGAAATTCTTACACAATGCGTTCAGGGGCTGTGATGCAACCTGGATTGACCATATCTAGACCCACAGCTGGATGAGACATAAGGGTGGACACTCTTGGGGCTGAGAGGTTTGGTGAGGTTGGGTGAGCAAACGCAGACCCTTTAAAGTAATACTGCGTGGTACCCATCGCATGGGTCCCAAATCTCCATGTTCAAGGGCATCTTCCTACATCGAAAACATGCATGAGAAAACAAAAAGATGGTACACCATGTGATGGGGAAAGGTTTCTAATACGCACCTCATTTCTCTTCTCCTTGTGCCCGGGTTCGCCATTCCAGCCGCTTTACTAACAATCTCCCTACTTGGAGCATCAGCACCTTTAACCTCCTGTTCTGTACAGGTTGCAATTTGTCCTGAGGATGAACGGGTAGACGGGGAACCAGTGAGAGACTAGCTCTTGGTGTTGGGACAGGCACAGGTCACTCTATTTTCCCATCAGGAAGAAGAATGAACCACAGGCTCATCCTCCCCCCCGGAACCGGAACAGGGCCTGAAGCCATCCTGCGCTTTTGCGGCCAGCTCCCAAAAAAGCGAGTTGTAAAACGGAGCTTCAGGGCACTGCAATTCACAAACCTGCAGAGTTATAAATGATAACTCTCGTCCACAAATATATTGAGGGAAGGCAAAGAAGAGGATTTGAAATCAAGGCAGAATTGCAGGAAACAGATTTCAGGAGGTAGATTCAAATCGCCTTTAAAGCACATGAAAAGCGGCAAAACGTTGACAATGATGCCCTTGGCCAAAAAGGGCGTATGCGTTTTTTCCTGAATATATTCAGGAAAAAACGCATACGCCCTTTTTGGCCAACCAAGCAACCTGGAAAGGCAAATCAGCGCTACAAAGAAGACTCGCTACCCATCGGTCAAAAGGGCCATGCTGAAAAAAGTCTCAAAACCAGAAATGCAGGACAGGCCATGGAGAAATGGGAGCCTTGCTACACTGATGGGCGGGATGTAAATTGCCAACAGCCACTCTGGAGAAGTGTACGGTGTGTCCTGAAACATCTAAAAAACACAGCTTAGAGAGCATAGGGCACTTCCACTCATGGGGGTATAAATTGGGAAAATGAAAAATCAGCAAGACACAAGCACCCCAAAGTTTAGGGCTGCTCTGTTGACAAGGACCTCCACTTCATTCCACCTTCAATATCCCAGGAAAGAGAAAAATGGATAAAGAAGTTGTGGTCCTTATGTACAATGGAATATCACTCAGCCATGAAATCAATGTCATAAGGCTAGTAGCAGCATGATGAGTGGATTTAGGTACGGCGATTCTAAGTGAAATAAGTCACACAGAAAAGGACACTTCTCATAAGGTATCACTTATAGAGGGAATGTAAAAACCGTTACACTTGAACTGAATTACAAAACAGAACAGAGTCACACATGCAGAAAACACACTATGGCTGCTTAACGGGAAAAGTGAGGTGGGGTGATACATAAAACAAGGGTTTCAAATTAGCTCAGATACCGTTCCATAAACCCAATATGTAATAGACAAGACCTACTCCTTGCTCAGAGAACTGGACTCAACACGCCCTATTCACCGCACAAGAATATATCTGACTAGTAATAATCTTAAAACCTATGTATTGATATCTCTCTGTTAGTGTGTCAAGTGGGTGTAAAGCGGCATAAACACAGCAGTGAAAAGCAGCTAAACCCCATTATAAAAATAAATTACTTTGAAAAACCCATGAAACAAAGACAGTGAAAGAGAGCGAAATTCTTACACAATGCGTTCAGGGGCTGTGATGCAACCTGGATTGACCATATCTAGACCCACAGCTGGATGAGACATAAGGGTGGACACTCTTGGGGCTGAGAGGTTTGGTGAGGTTGGGTGAGCAAACGCAGACCCTTTAAAGTAATACTGCGTGGTACCCATCGCATGGGTCCCAAATCTCCATGTTCAAGGGCATCTTCCTACATCGAAAACATGCATGAGAAAACAAAAAGATGGTACACCATGTGATGGGGAAAGGTTTCTAATACGCACCTCATTTCTCTTCTCCTTGTGCCCGGGTTCGCCATTCCAGCCGCTTTACTAACAATCTCCCTACTTGGAGCATCAGCACCTTTAACCTCCTGTTCTGTACAGGTTGCAATTTGTCCTGAGGATGAACGGGTAGACGGGGAACCAGTGAGAGACTAGCTCTTGGTGTTGGGACAGGCACAGGTCACTCTATTTTCCCATCAGGAAGAAGAATGAACCACAGGCTCATCCTCCCCCCCGGAACCGGAACAGGGCCTGAAGCCATCCTGCGCTTTTGCGGCCAGCTCCCAAAAAAGCAAGTTGTAAAATGGAGCTTCAGGGCACTGCAATTCACAAACCTGCAGAGTTATAAATGATAACTCTCGTCCACAAATATATTGAGGGAAGGCAAAGAAGAGGATTTGAAATCAAGGCAGAATTGCAGGAAACAGATTTCAGGAGGTAGATTCGAATCGCCTTTAAAGCACATGAAAAGCGGCAAAACGTTGACAATGATGCCCTTGGCCAAAAAGGGCGTATGCGTTTTTTCCTGAATATATTCAGGAAAAAACGCATACGCCCTTTTTGGCCAACAAAGCAACCTGGAAAGGCAAATCAGCGCTACAAAGAAGACTCGCTACCCATCGGTCAAAAGGGCCATGCTGAAAAAAGTCTCAAAACCAGAAATGCAGGACAGGCCATGGAGAAATGGGAGCCTTGCTATACTGATGGGCGGGATGTAAATTGCCAACAGCCACTCTGGAGAAGTGTACGGTGTGTCCTGAAACATCTAAAAAACACAGCTTAGAGAGCATAGGGCACTTCCACTCATGGGGGTATAAATTGGGAAAATGAAAAATCAGCAAGACACAAGCACCCCAAAGTTTAGGGCTGCTCTGTTGACAAGGACCTCCACTTCATTCCACCTTCAATATCCCAGGAAAGAGAAAAATGGATAAAGAAGTTGTGGTCCTTATGTACAATGGAATATCACTCAGCCATGAAATCAATGTCATAAGGCTAGTAGCAGCATGATGAGTGGATTTAGGTACGGCGATTCTAAGTGAAATAAGTCACACAGAAAAGGACACTTCTCATAAGGTATCACTTATAGAGGGAATGTAAAAACCGTTACACTTGAACTGAATTACAAAACAGAACAGAGTCACACATGCAGAAAACAAACTATAGCTGCTTAACGGGAAAGGTGAGGTGGGGTGATACATAAAACAAGGGTTTCAAATTAGCTCAGATACCGTTCCATAAACCCAATATGTAATAGACAAGACCTACTCCTTGCTCAGAGAACTGGACTCAACACGCCCTATTCACCGCACAAGAATATATCTGACTAGTAATAATCTTAAAACCTATGTATTGATATCTCTCTGTTAGTGTGTCAAGTGGGTGTAAAGCGGCATAAACACAGCAGTGAAAAGCAGCTAAACCCCATTATAAAAATAAATTACTTTGAAAAACCCATGAAACAAAGACAGTGAAAGAGAGCGAAATTCTTACACAATGCGTTCAGGGGCTGTGATGCAACCTGGATTGACCATATCTAGACCCACAGCTGGATGAGACATAAGGGTGGACACTCTTGGGGCTGAGAGGTTTGGTGAGGTTGGGTGAGCAAACGCAGACCCTTTAAAGTAATACTGCGTGGTACCCATCGCATGGGTCCCAAATCTCCATGTTCAAGGGCATCTTCCTACATCGAAAACATGCATGAGAAAACAAAAAGATGGTACACCATGTGATGGGGAAAGGTTTCTAATACGCACCTCATTTCTCTTCTCCTTGTGCCCGGGTTCGCCATTCCAGCCGCTTTACTAACAATCTCCCTACTTGGAGCATCAGCACCTTTAACCTCCTGTTCTGTACAGGTTGCAATTTGTCCTGAGGATGAACGGGTAGACGGGGAACCAGTGAGAGACTAGCTCTTGGTGTTGGGACAGGCACAGGTCACTCTATTTTCCCATCAGGAAGAAGAATGAACCACAGGCTCATCCTCCCCCCCGGAACCGGAACAGGGCCTGAAGCCATCCTGCGCTTTTGCGGCCAGCTCCCAAAAAAGCGAGTTGTAAAATGGAGCTTCAGGGCACTGCAATTCACAAACCTGCAGAGTTATAAATGATAACTCTCGTCCACAAATATATTGAGGGAAGGCAAAGAAGAGGATTTGAAATCAAGGCAGAATTGCAGGAAACAGATTTCAGGAGGTAGATTCGAATCGCCTTTAAAGCACATGAAAAGCGGCAAAACGTTGACAATGATGCCCTTGGCCAAAAAGGGCGTATGCGTTTTTTCCTGAATATATTCAGGAAAAAACGCATACGCCCTTTTTGGCCAACAAAGCAACCTGGAAAGGCAAATCAGCGCTACAAAGAAGACTCGCTACCCATCGGTCAAAAGGGCCATGCTGAAAAAAGTCTCAAAACCAGAAATGCAGGACAGGCCATGGAGAAATGGGAGCCTTGCTATACTGATGGGCGGGATGTAAATTGCCAACAGCCACTCTGGAGAAGTGTACGGTGTGTCCTGAAACATCTAAAAAACACAGCTTAGAGAGCATAGGGCACTTCCACTCATGGGGGTATAAATTGGGAAAATGAAAAATCAGCAAGACACAAGCACCCCAAAGTTTAGGGCTGCTCTGTTGACAAGGACCTCCACTTCATTCCACCTTCAATATCCCAGGAAAGAGAAAAATGGATAAAGAAGTTGTGGTCCTTATGTACAATGGAATATCACTCAGCCATGAAATCAATGTCATAAGGCTAGTAGCAGCATGATGAGTGGATTTAGGTACGGCGATTCTAAGTGAAATAAGTCACACAGAAAAGGACACTTCTCATAAGGTATCACTTATAGAGGGAATGTAAAAACCGTTACACTTGAACTGAATTACAAAACAGAACAGAGTCACACATGCAGAAAACAAACTATAGCTGCTTAACGGGAAAGGTGAGGTGGGGTGATACATAAAACAAGGGTTTCAAATTAGCTCAGATACCGTTCCATAAACCCAATATGTAATAGACAAGACCTACTCCTTGCTCAGAGAACTGGACTCAACACGCCCTATTCACCGCACAAGAATATATCTGACTAGTAATAATCTTAAAACCTATGTATTGATATCTCTCTGTTAGTGTGTCAAGTGGGTGTAAAGCGGCATAAACACAGCAGTGAAAAGCAGCTAAACCCCATTATAAAAATAAATTACTTTGAAAAACCCATGAAACAAAGACAGTGAAAGAGAGCGAAATTCTTACACAATGCGTTCAGGGGCTGTGATGCAACCTGGATTGACCATATCTAGACCCACAGCTGGATGAGACATAAGGGTGGACACTCTTGGGGCTGAGAGGTTTGGTGAGGTTGGGTGAGCAAACGCAGACCCTTTAAAGTAATACTGCGTGGTACCCATCGCATGGGTCCCAAATCTCCATGTTCAAGGGCATCTTCCTACATCGAAAACATGCATGAGAAAACAAAAAGATGGTACACCATGTGATGGGGAAAGGTTTCTAATACGCACCTCATTTCTCTTCTCCTTGTGCCCGGGTTCGCCATTCCAGCCGCTTTACTAACAATCTCCCTACTTGGAGCATCAGCACCTTTAACCTCCTGTTCTGTACAGGTTGCAATTTGTCCTGAGGATGAACGGGTAGACGGGGAACCAGTGAGAGACTAGCTCTTGGTGTTGGGACAGGCACAGGTCACTCTATTTTCCCATCAGGAAGAAGAATGAACCACAGGCTCATCCTCCCCCCCGGAACCGGAACAGGGCCTGAAGCCATCCTGCGCTTTTGCGGCCAGCTCCCAAAAAAGCGAGTTGTAAAATGGAGCTTCAGGGCACTGCAATTCACAAACCTGCAGAGTTATAAATGATAACTCTCGTCCACAAATATATTGAGGGAAGGCAAAGAAGAGGATTTGAAATCAAGGCAGAATTGCAGGAAACAGATTTCAGGAGGTAGATTCGAATCGCCTTTAAAGCACATGAAAAGCGGCAAAACGTTGACAATGATTCCCTTGGCCAAAAAGGGCGTATGCGTTTTTTCCTGAATATATTCAGGAAAAAACGCATACGCCCTTTTTGGCCAACAAAGCAACCTGGAAAGGCAAATCAGCGCTACAAAGAAGACTCGCTACCCATCGGTCAAAAGGGCCATGCTGAAAAAAGTCTCAAAACCAGAAATGCAGGACAGGCCATGGAGAAATGGGAGCCTTGCTACACTGATGGGCGGGATGTAAATTGCCAACAGCCACTCTGGAGAAGTGTACGGTGTGTCCTGAAACATCTAAAAAACACAGCTTAGAGAGCATAGGGCACTTCCACTCATGGGGGTATAAATTGGGAAAATGAAAAATCAGCAAGACACAAGCACCCCAAAGTTTAGGGCTGCTCTGTTGACAAGGACCTCCACTTCATTCCACCTTCAATATCCCAGGAAAGAGAAAAATGGATAAAGAAGTTGTGGTCCTTATGTACAATGGAATATCACTCAGCCATGAAATCAATGTCATAAGGCTAGTAGCAGCATGATGAGTGGATTTAGGTACGGCGATTCTAAGTGAAATAAGTCACACAGAAAAGGACACTTCTCATAAGGTATCACTTATAGAGGGAATGTAAAAACCGTTACACTTGAACTGAATTACAAAACAGAACAGAGTCACACATGCAGAAAAC